>NW_021703765.1:45869320-45982931 GCF_005190385.1 Monodon monoceros
TTTTTTGCGGTACGCGGGCCTCTCACTGTTGTGGCCTCTCCCGTTGCGGAGCACAGGCTCCGGACGCGCAGGCTCAGCGGCCATGGCCCACGGGCCCAGCCGCTCCGCGGCATGCGGGATCCTCCCAGACCAGGGCATGAACCCGTGTCCCCTGCATCGGCAGGCGGACTCTCAACCACTGCGCCACCAGGGAAGCCCAACATTGTATTTTTTACCACTAAGCACCTATGGAAAAAAATGCCAATTTCATTTTAGAGTATCATTGAATAAGCAGTAAATTATTAATTTTATTAAATCTTGTCTCTTGAGTACCTGTCTTTTTAATATTCAGAATGACATAATGGGCAGTACTCATAAAGCACCTCTGCTGCCTCCAAAGTAAGATAGTTAGCTTGAGAAAAAGCATTTTTTAAAATATTTGAGTTGCTAACCAAACCAGCCCCCTTTCTTGTTGAACACCATTTATACTTGAAAGAATGACTGACACACTGTGGTTATTCAGAGTTATAATTTGGGCAGGCATTTCTTGAAAATGAACAAAATTAGCCTGTCATTTCAAGAAAACAACACTATGTGTTTCAAAAGATAAAATTCAAGCTTTTAAGCAAAAATTAGAATTTTGGAAGACTTGTATACATCACCATGAACTTGACAACTTTCCCATAATTAAAAACTTTTCTGGGACTTCCCTGGTGGCGCAGTGGTTAAGATTCTGCCTGCCAATGCAGGGGACACGGGTTCGATCCCTGGTCCGGGAGGATCCCACATGGTGCAGAGCAACTAAGCCTGTGTGCCACAACTACTGAGCCTGTGCTCTAGAGCCCACGAGCCACAACTATTGAGCCCATGTGCCACAACTACTGAAGCCTGTGTGCCTAGAGCCCATGCTCTGCAACAAGAGAAGCCACCGTAATGAGAAGCCTGCGCACCTCAACGAAAGAGTAGCCGCCGCTTGCCACAACTAGAGAAAGACTGTGTGCAGCAGCAAAGACCCAACACAGCCCAAAATAAGTAAATAAAATAAATTTTTAAAAAATTAAAAACTTTACTGGGACTTCCCTGGTGGCGCAGTGGTTAAGAATCTGCCTGCCAATGCAGAGGATACAGGTTTGAACCCTGGTCCAGGAAGATCCCACATGCTGAGGAGCAACTAAGCCCCAGCACCACAACTACTGAGCCTGCGCTCTAGAGCCTGCGAGCCACAATTACTGAGCCCATGCACCGCAACTACTGAAGCCCATGTGCCTAGTGCCCATGCTCCTCAACAAGAGAAGCCACTGAAAGGAGAAGCCCACGCACCGCAATGACGAGTAGCCCGCGCTTACCACAACTAGAGGAAGCCTGCACACACCAACGAAGACCCAACACAGCCATAAATAAATAAATAAAATTTGTTTTTTAAAAAAAGACATTCAAATTGCTGTAGACCAATGGATTTTAATGTAATAATCAAAGTTCACTCATAGGATTCTAAATTGTGTTTCAACCAACTTTAAGAAACTATCACCTTTTGAGCACTGGACTAGTATCAAAGGAGACCCAATGATTGAAATTCACTGAATGATTGATGTGCAGTGATTTAAAAAGGCTATAAAAAATACTCCTCTATTTTCTAATACATATCTTTGTGAGTTTTTTCCCTATATTTCAACCAAAATAACATATTGCAACAGTTTGCATGTAGAAAGAGATATAAGAATACAACTATATTTTATTAAGCCAGACATGAATGAGACTTACAATCTCATTCTTCTCACTAATTTTTCAAATTTGGGAAAATATAGCTTTTTTAATAGAAATATATAAAACATACATGTCAATATGTAATGAGTTTACTATTTTAAATGAATTAATAAATAAAATGTTTTAATTTCTTATACGATCAATATTGATAGATATAACCCACATAAACAAAAGCTCTTTGAGATCTTCAGTAATTTTTAAGAGGGTAAAGTGTTCCTAAGGCCAAAAAGTTGGGAAGCACTGGGAAAAAGCATTGCTAGTGCCCCGAGATGATTAGCTACCTGCCAGAAGCAAAAGTAAATCCTTTGTAGAGGAAGATAAGATCATGTAGAAGCTCAAATAATTACTACACTTTCTCATTTGCAATATCATGTGCTCAATCAAAAATAACCGGGCACACACAAAAAATGGTGTGACCAAAGAACAAGAGAAACAGCAGACAATATAGCATCTAGATAATGGAGTTATCAGATGCAGATTTTTAAAACAAATAAGATAATTATATTCAAGGGGTTAAAGACAAGATCAAGATTTTCAGCAGGGACTAGAACTATCAATAAAGCACATACTGGAAATTGTAGAAATGAAAACTAACTACATTAATTGAGATTAAGAGTTCAATAAATGGATTTAAAATCAGCGTAGATATAGTTGAAGAGAGAAGTGGAGAACTAGAAGATAGTTTTATATGTATATAAAATCTCCATATCTTGGAAATTCAAAGTTTTCTCTGTGAATTACTAGTAAGAATGATTAAAAATAAAAACTAATGAATAAAGATTAAAAAAAAAAGTAAAAAAATAGAAAATAAAAACTAATGGATGCACCGAAAAAAAACAAAGAAAAAACCCCCTCGATATCAAAGTAGAGAGAGGTAAAAGGATAGAGAACACTGAAAAAGAATTTAAAACATTTTGGATATGCTGAAAAGCCTAATGTTTGTATAGTTTCAGTACCAGAACAATAGCAGATAGAAAAATAGGGCAGAAACACGTAAAGATAGTTTGTTTAGAAATTTTCAAAACTGACAAAAGAATCAAGCAACAGATTCAGGAAAAACTATTAACAACAAGCAGGATAAGTGAAAGAAATTCAGCTTAGAAAACCCATAATAAACCTGCATGTATGTATTGGCCACTTCATTACTATGAAGTCTTTAAATCTTTTGTCCATTTTTGTTAATAGGGTTGTTTGTCTTCTTACTGAGTTGTAAGGGTTCTTTAAATATTCTAGATACAGGTTCTTTGTTTTCATACATTTTTTCATGGAGTATAACTTGCCTTTACATTTTCTTATAATCCTTTGAAGAGCAGATTTTTTAATTTTATTGAAATCCAATTTATCAATCTTTCTCTTATGCTTCTTGCTTTTGGTTATGTCTAAGAAATATTTAACCTAAGGTCATGAAGATTTTCTCCAATTTTTTGTTTCAGAAGTTTTATAGTTTTATTTTTTACGTTTAGGTCCACAATCTCTTTCAAGTTAACTTTTGTGTCTATGTGAGGAAAAGGTCAAAGTTCATTTTTAAAAACATGGATGAAACATGGATTGTTGTTCCAAAACAACCTTTTCTCTATTGAATTACCTTGGCATCTGTATTAGTTTCCTATAGCTGCCATAATTAATTCCCACAAACCTGATGGCTTAAAACAGAAATTTATTCTGTCACAATTCTGGAGGCCAGAAGGCTGAAATCATGGTGTCTACAGGACTGCACTATAATATTATGCTATTATTTTTCTTTTATAGAAAATATACAATAAATGTGATTGATAAGTTAGCTTAGTATATAATTAGGACAGTAGTTTGTAACGTATTGAATAACATCAATATTTTAGTGCACATTGCATAATTCAACCATCAATGTTAGATGGGGAATAAACATTGTATTAGTTTCCTATTGCTACTTGAACAAATTATCACAAACTTAAAGCTTAAAACAACACAAATTTATTACTTTACAGTTTTAGAGGTCAGATGTCCAAAAGGGTCTCACTGGGCTATAATTAGGGTGTCGGCAGGGTTTTGCTACTTCTGGAGGCTCTAGGGGAGAATCTGCTTCCTTGCCTTTTCCAGCATCTCGAGGTCACCCACATTCCTTGGCTTATAACCCCCTTCTATCTTCAAAGCCAGCAATGTCCAGTCAATTCTTTCTCAAGGTGCCATCTCTCTGATTACGACTCTTCAGCCTCACTGTTCTCCTTTTAGGGATATCTGTGATTACACTGAGCTCACTCAAATAATTCAGGTTAATCTTTGTATTTTAAGGTCAGCTGGTAAACCACTTTAATTCCATCTGGAAACTTAATTCCATGTTGCCATGTAACCTATCATATTCACAGGTTCTGAAGATTGGGAAGTAGTCATCTTTGTGAGGATGAAATTATTGTGCCTATCATACCCATTCATAGGGAAAGTAGCTATGAATTCATAGGGAAATTATAAATCCTATAAATTGTGAAGTAGTTCAACAGTTATATTCTTTTACTAAAGGTAAAGTAACTGCACATCATGCACAAGGTCAGGAAACATGTTAAACAGGAAAAAAAAATCATATGGTCTCTAAATTATTGCCAGAAACTATCTCAAGGATAGACTACCAAGTATTTGGGGCCATTTCTAGCCTTGAAGTATGTATTTCTCTTCTTATTAGATTATTAAGTACAAATCTTATCCTTGTTTAGTAATTTACAATATCACGTGTTTCTGCATATTTTACCTGTTAAAATTGACACAATCTTAAAGAATCTAAGGTAAGACTATCACTTAGCACAGTGGCTGTGCATAATAAATGCTAACTAAATGATTAAACAATTTATTATTTCTAATAGCCTTTTAAATAGGGCGACTGTTTTTTAGAAAGGTGAATGAGATACAGAAATGCCCTGTCCAGTATCATACCACAGGTGGACGAACTGGGAACTCCAAACTTGGGCATCCATCACAGTGAGTTACGATTGCATAGAGCTTCCCATAGAAACTAATTTTTTTGAAGCAATACTTTCTTATGACATTAAATCCCCAAATATAATTGATTCAGCTCCTTCTTAATTCATTAAATATTTGATACTATAAGAAGAAATGGAAATGCGCCAGAGAGGCCTAAGTTATAGTCTACTTTGAATGAAATCTTCTGGAGTATTGAAAATAAAGTCTTTTATGAAGAATTGGAAAAGGTGATTTGTTCTTGCCTAAAATAATGATTATATATATAGATGTATGCTCTTCACCTTATAGTCTTGAAATCTGTGGAAGCCACAACTCAAAATGACTCATCAAATGCCATGGTGACAGTAAGCAGAGAAATATTTTGAAAGATATTACCTGAGGGGTTTTGCTATGAGCCCAATTACAAGCAGACAGGCTTGGTCTGTGCCTTCCCAATGTATTATAAGAATTTATGGCAGCACTGGGGCTTAAAATATCAGCTAATTTGATAGTACAGAGATTCTACTAATTATAAAACAATAAGTATTAAAGAAATGTTTGTATGAAAGTAATCTCAATTATCTGCAAATTCATGATTTGTTTTGTGGATTAAGGTAATTCTAATGCCATGATTATATAGTTTCCCTAAATATTGAGCATATTCCTACAGCACTTCAAGCTATCACTTCAGTGAAATACATTTAAGGAATACAGATTCATGTAAAACAAATAAAAAATTGAAGCATATTTGAAAATCAAGCATGGATAATTTCCTTATTACCTTTTTTTGGTTTGTACTACATTCATTAGTGTGAATAATCAACACTTAATTGTTCATCCAGATTATTTTATTTACTCTGAGCTTTGTATATTCTAAAAAACCTTTCACATCTTCATTATGTGATCTCAATTCCTTTTTCAGATGTCTCAATCCAAGAACAATTTAAATAATGGGACTGATTTTTCTGGTTGCCTGGGTAGCTCATTTTTAAGTTCCCAGAGTCATTTCTCAAACTTGGGCCAACTGCTCGTATTCTTTCTCTGTTTTCTCCTTAACTAAATGCTGGGGACTCTATTCTTTTCTTTCCAGCTCTGATACCACTCAATCTGTACCTTGGGATTCCTCTCTCTTAATGGCGAGGTGAGACAGGATTTACTAGATGCTTCTATCTTTTTTCTAACTCAGGGCTTTTACAGGTATAAAGACTCCAAAATTCTAAGAAAGTTCCTCCAGGCTACAACGTTCCATAAGGAACTTTCCATTCACTTTCTGAATTTTCCACTTTTCCAGGTCAAGCTGATTGATTGGTTTACAGTGGACGCTTAAGAGTAAGATAAAGTCCCTTTTAAAAAGTGTCTTCTCAAAAAGAAAAAAAGGTGTCTTCTCGTGGGGAGATCATTTGTATTTTTGGATGGATCTTTACACCAGTGCTACCCCTCTGATTTCATGTGATGGACACATAGAAAATACTGGTATTTTTATGGCACACATGGTATCAGAGAAAACTGTGGTCCATGCCTAGAGGCTCGGGGTGCCCTAGGCTCTAGCATGCTACTCTGAAGGAATAAACACCTTAAGCAGATCTCTTACCCATTCTGTTGATTTCCTTTCCTGCTGTTGGGAAACTGTAATTTAGACAAAAAATGTACCCATCTCTGGGTACCTCCTTGGAATAGGAGTCCCCTTGGCACTTTTTTTTTTTTTCTGGGATCTAGTAATTCAGACAGTGTTCCTACTGGTTCATGTTGTTCTTCTAAAATTTCTGTGCTATCTGCCTAGCAGACAGAACTGAAGCAGTAAGAGTATTTTTCATTTCTCCTACTGAAATATTGTTTTTAACTACTAAGGCACGTTTGTGTAAACATCAAGACAAGACGATGGCAGCCAGGCTTTCATCTTGAAAGACTTAGTGATGGATTTCGTTTCTGTTCTGAATTCAATAGGTATAGGTTTTCTAAATTGATGTGTTACATTATGTCCAAATATACCAGAGTATTTTTGTCAAGGCTTAGGGTAGTGAAAGACAATTAAATTCCTAAGAGTAACTACTATTTGTAGGAGTACAAATCATCTTACTTTTATTCTTAGGATGGCTTGAGCCTTTTCATCCTTTAGGCCTCAGTTTAAATATAACCGAGGGGACTTCCCACCCTAACCCACACGAGTGCCTCTGTCACTCTCTCTCAGTTCCCTGTTTGCTAGTCTTTCTTAGTACTTTAATTTTTTTTTTAGCTGTGCCATGTGGCATGTGGGATCTTATTTCCCCAACCAGGAATAGAACCCGTGCCCCTTGCAGTGGAAGGGCAGAATCCTCACTACTGGACCACCAAAGAAGTCCCTGTTAGTGCTTTACATACGTACATATTTGTTTACTTGTTTCTGGTCTCTCAACTCTATCACAGCTGTACCCTAGGTGCCTAGCATAAAGCCTAGCACATAAAATGCACCCAAATTTGCTGAATGAATGAAACTCATGACCTTTTTGTGAAGAGCATTTATTTGAAACATAAATTTTAAAACATGAAAATTTCCTTTATTTTTTCCGATATAGTTTATACATAAACTAAGGGATTGATTTTTGAGCCTCATTAATGTTGGGTAACACTTTTAAACTTTTCCTTTGTGTTACATGGAAGTCTAAATTTACACCATGGTAGTAAACCCCACACCAACACATTACACACATTTGCCCACGTCCCTTACAAAATTTGAAAGCTATGGCTTTTTGCCTCACACTGATTGGAAGCCTGGTAGCTTGGGCCTAATTTACAAGCCACTAAATATTGCAAAAGAAAAGAGCAAGGGTGCCCTATTTCAAAAGTTAATTCCGAAGATACAAGTCAGATGAAATCGACCCACATTTCTGACAAGGGTTTATCCTAAGAGGTGAACTCTTCAACTGTGGCCTTTCCAGCCAACTTGGCCGACTGACCCCGAGTGCAGGAAACAGCCTTCGTTTCCCGATTTTGCGTCGCGCTTACTTTCCAATTGTTAAGAACGACTGTGTGTGCGCGCGAGACCGTGGACTCGGAGGTGCGCACTGGGGGCGTAGCTGAGCCATTCAAACCAGCGAATCCGCGTTCCCCTCGTCCTCCCAACTCTGCCTCATCTTGGCAGATGCCCCACGGGTTGGCACGAAGTCCCGGGTCCTGATCTCCCTCCTCCCATCTCCGGGGTACCCGGACAGCTCGGGGAGGCCACTTCTTCCCCGGAGGGGGTAAGGATGAAGTTGGAAAAACTAAACGCAGTCTACAGCAGAGCGCCGAAACGCAGCCGGAGGGACGCTCCGGCGTGCGGAGCGGGAGGAAAGCGGCCCCGCGCGAAAGGGGCGGGCCGGCTCGGGCGCTCGCATTTCCTGTGACAGGGGCTGCCCTAGCCGCTCCCTCTCCCGCGGCGGCGGGACCATTTCCTGAATCGCTGAAACGGAGGGAGGGCTGGGGCGCGGCCCTACCACAAGCGCAGGGGGCCGGGGGGTGGCGGGGAAGGAAAGGTGGAGGAACGGGAGGACGATCAAGAGCAGGGAAGTTCTGCCGGGGCTGTGGTTCCAAAGTACCGCGCAGAAACTGGACTAGTACGGGCCAGAGTTCCCCGTCCAGGCTGAGCCGGCCGGCTGCCCGTCGGGCGCTGGAGCATCCCCCCTCCCCGCGCTCTCGACGTGGTTCGGCCCGAGAGACCGGCGTCTTTCCCCCAGTTTGCCGTTCACCCGGAGCGCTTGGCACTTGCCGATAGTGGTGACGGCGGCAACATGTCCGTGGCGTTCGCGGCCCCGAGGCAGCGCGGCAAGGGGGAGATCACTCCCGCTGCGATTCAGAAGGTGAAACCGCGTGGGGTCGGAGATGCCAGGCCCTGCCCGCGTTTGGGAGGGACCCGGGGGCCGGGCCGGGAGTCGGCCGGGCTGGGGGCGGAGGCGGGCCTGCTGGGAGGCGGGTGGGTGTGGGAACCCGAGCCGCGGGCTGCGCCCGAGTGGGTGGCGGAAGGGGGCGAACCGGTTCTCTCGAGGAGTCTTGCGCGCGTTTGGGCTCCTTCCTACAGGCATAAAAGCCCAAGCAACTGGCGCCCGATTTCTCTAGGGATGGGGCGGCGTTCGCGCGGCGGGCGCGTGAACCCGGCGGTGGCGGCCGCGCAAGGGCTGTTTTCCGCGGCCCGCGCCCCCCGCGCGTCGCTCCGGAGTTACTTTGGCGTCGCCCCGCCCCGCGCGCCGAGGCGGCTCTGTGCAGACCTCACCTAGGGTCGCCGGGGGCCCGAGGGGAAGCCGGAGCGTTGCTGTCTCCCCGCGCAGAGCTGCAAACTCCGGCCGAGTTGGGGAGCTCTCACCAGAACTTGGGGGACGCGGCAGGGAACCTTAGTCGAGGCTCAGGGGCGGGCGAGGGAGAACCCTCTGGATTTCGGGGTTCTCTCGGAGTCCCTCCTCCCTTCCGGATGCACCCCTTACCTCTACAGCTGCAGCGAATACTCATTGATCGCCTACAGCAGGCGCCGAGGCTGCAGTGGTGAGCATGGTCCTTGCCTTCACGGAGCTTACAGTCGAGTAGTGAAGACAGTCTGATTCTCGTGACCAATTGCAGAAGTAGTGATAAATACACAGGGAGCTGTGCTGTCGTTGCTGTTACTTGCCAGTTGGGGACACAAAGGTTCTTTATTCTCTACCCCTTGTTGCCTATGAGCAAGGCAGCGTTCTGAGTTTTAGTTAACCAGACTTTGAAAAGTTACTTAGAAAATTTTGCAGTTTACCTTAAATATTTCGGTTTTGTTTTATGCACCGGAACAAAGGTGAAAATTGAAGAGAAGTCAACTTCTAGTACCACTCAGGATACCATCCTACGCCCGGTAGATTATGTTAATTGGCTTCTGTTGACTCTCAGGTTCTTTGTAGTGTGGCATTTGACATTTGCCCAACTGTTGCTTTATTTTTATGAACAAACCGGCTTGGCAGTGCCTGAAAATGCAGTGCTTTTCCTGTAGCGTACTGGGCTACATTAGTCTGCGGCCTGGCAAACAGCTCCAAGTACACATAGGCAAAACGTGTTTCTGGAAGGCTTCGCTTTTTATTTTTGGCCTGTAGAAAAGTTCTGAGTTTTTCTTTTTTTTTTCTGTACAGAGTTTTTCTTACATACATCTAAAGATATTTATCATGGGTGATTAATTCAGGAGATGCTGATCAGTTAAAGTTTTCATCCTCAGCCGAGGAGAGAAAAAGGATTCCAAATTAAGTGCCTCATTCTATAGTGTGAGGGATTGATGTTAGGTATGAGACAAATATTCTAATGGTGAAGTTTATTAGGTTGAAGAATCTGAGAAGATAGGTTGTGAAACCGTTAGAGTGGAGATTGTATTAACACATTTTAAAGACAAATTTTTTGGCATCTGATGATTAAGAAGAAAACTACATTTTTTAGAAGGGCATGTTAATATTTTTTTCCAGCGATATGAATCATATGCACAGTATTTTTTTCTGCATATGATTCATATGCAGAAAAGTCATACTGTTCAATGGGTTTTCGTGTTTAGTTAAAAGAATTACATTAACTAAATTAGTGAGAAAGAGTGGCTATGGTATACTTCATGCTTTCATTGAATCCTGGAAGGGTGGGGCAGTTTTAGGAGGAACATCTACTCCTGTCACTTGATAAATCTGAGACCCTGAAATCTTAAGTGGTTTTCACAGGGTAGCAAAGCTGGCACTAAAACTAACTGGCCTTTTAATTGCTACATCAGTGCTTTTTCCTCAGTGCCACTTTGCTTAGATGAATTATTTAACCCTTAAAGCTAGTTTTGCTTTGAATTGTTATAAGATGATAGTATGATAGATTGATATGCTTCTTATTTTTAAACTTTTGGTACAATTAAATTATAAGGTAGGCTCATAGAGTCTGCGATAAATATTACAGTACTTACCTAGAAATTATTGTAATTGATTATTGCATATTTGGAGAATCACAAAACCATGCCGTATAAAACTTGGAAACTAGCCAGCTATCTCCTTAAGCCTCCTGAGTTGAAGTTTTCATGAGCTTATTCTGGATAAAGACAGATTTATTTTTCACTAAGACAAAGCATTACAATGATGCAAAGCCAACTTGGACTCTTAACTTTCGGTCTTTATTGTTTGTTTTTTTTTGGCTGTACCCCACGGCTTGGGGGCTCTTAGCTCCCCTGCCAGGGATTGAACCTGTGCTCTCTGCAGTGGAAGCTCAGAGTCCTAACCACTGGACCATCAGGGAATTCTCTCTTAACTTTTAGTCTTAGTAAGGCTAAAACTTCTATTTCAGATAGTAGAGGTAATTAAATGTTTGAACAGAAAAGAAACTCCAAATTTTCTGTGCTGAGCTTCAGGTAATAATTCAGAGGGAGAATAATTGAAATAGAAATATTAGGGAATTCCCTGGTGGTCCACTGGTTAAGACTCCACGCTTCCACTGCAGGGGACGCGGGTTTGATCCCTGGTCAGGGAATAAAATCCTGCAAGCGGGGCGGCACTGCCAAAAAAAAAAAAAAAAATTAAAAAATGTTGATTAAACATGATAACATTCCAAAGGTATAAAATAAGATCTTTTGTGCTGAGCTATATACTATGTATAAAAAAAGTCCTGTGAATTCAGTTCCTGTAGAGATAAATGTTTCTAGAAATCTGAATTTTTTATTAATTGTTGCACTAGATTTACAATAAACTTTTTCTCATTTCAGATGTTGGATGAAAATAACCATCTTATTCAGTGTATAATGGACTATCAGAATAAAGGAAAGACCTCAGAGTGTTCTCAGTAAGACTGATATGAATTTTTTTGTATTTGTTTTTCTGTGTTGGTTAATTTTTTACTTTTCTTTTTAAGAACAGCTTTATTGAGATATAATTCACCTATTTTAAAGTGTACAATTCAGTGGTTTTTAGTATATTCATAGAGTTGTACTATTACTTTAATCAATTTTAGAACATTTTCATCATTCCCAAAAGAAACCGTATCCCATTAGCAGTCACTCCCTGTTCTCACTTCCCGATCCCACACCCCTTGTTAACCACTAATTTGTTTTCTGTTTGTGTAGATTTGCTTATTGTGGACACTTCATATTAATGGATTCATTCAATACATGGTTTTTTTTGACCGACTTCTTTCCCTTAGCATAGCGTTTTCAAGATTCATCCATGTTGAAGCTTGTATCAGTATTTCCTTCCTTTTTATTGCTGAATAATCTTCCATGGCTATACCACATTTTATTTATTCATCAGTGATGTTGTTTGGGTTGGTTCCATTTCTTGACTATGATGAATAATGCTGCTGTGAACATTCGTGTGCAATTTTTTGTGTGACTTTTCTTGATTTTTTATAAAAAAAATTTGTTCTTTGGGATGGAGTGGATATCAGTGTTTTTCTAATACTTCTTATCCTGCATTATAAAATAATGACTTCAAACTTGCATAGTCTGATTTGTGGAAAAGTTAGATCTTCACATTTATAAGGTATTTAGTTACATCCATGTACAGTTGACTCTTGAACAACATGGGTTTAAACTACACAGGTGCACTTCCATGTGGATTTTTTTCAGTAAAGATGTACTGCAGTGCTACATGATCTGTGGTTGGTTGAATATGTGGATGCGGAACCATGGATACTGGGGGCATACTGTAGAGTTATACTCAGATTTTCAACTGCGCCGGGCTCAGTCCCTCCTACCACTGTGTGCAAAGGTCAGCTGTATGTGGTTGAGAACGCAAAGTTTATGTCTAGTACAGAATTGATTACCACTCATAAGAACCGAACTTCTTACTCTGAAGTGATGATGTGTCAGAAGTAAACGGTATCCCCTAATAGAATCTGGTATCGTGGAACAAATTGAATATTTTATCAAAAGTCTCTAGAACAACACTATCAGTAGGAATATATTGGGAGCCACATAAATAATTCTACATTTGCTAGTAGGCACATTAAACCAGTAAAAAGAAACATGAAATTAATTTTTATAATATATTTTATTTAACTTACTATTTCTAAAATAATATCTCTTCAATATGTAATCAGTATAAAAATACTAATGAGTTATTTTGTTCTTTTGTTTCATAATAAGTCTTTGAAATCTATTGTGCATCTTACCCTACTAACATGTCATTTTGTACTAGCCACAAGTTCAGTGTGTCTAGTGGCTACCGTATTGGACAGCTCAGCTCTGAATATTTTACTCTCACCATTGTTTTGGGACACATCTATCTTTCCTAGAGATCTCATTGGTCTGCTCTCAGGAAGATTTTTTCAGCAACCCTGGCTCTTTCTCTGCGTGGCTTTCATGCTGTGCTGGTCGCCTGCTGTCATCCGATTAACTCTTTACCTAGTTTTGAGTCCCTCTCCATGACTTTTTCTCTTTCCCCTTTGTTTAAAATTGTTTTTGAATTAAGAAACTTATAAACCATAGAAGTTTGTAGGGATAAAAGTCGCTTTTTTACTTCTCACTCTTATATCTCTCTTCTCTCCACAGAGGTAATTACTTACAATGGTTTAGTACCCATCTTTCAAAACATTTTTCTGTGCATTTACAAATATGTGCTCACATTTATCTAAACACATTCAGACAGGTATTTTAGTTTTCACAGATTAAGGTTTTCTAAATGGAATGGCTGGATCAAAGACCGTTCTAAATCTCCAAATTACCCTGCAAAGAGATTGTATTGGTTTGCTTTCCTCCCACTAGGTTTCAGAGTCCTGGTTTTCAACCATATCTTCCAGCAATGGATACTGGCCATCTTTTAAAATTTTTTTACACATCTGATTGGTGAAAAGCGGTATCTCTTTCTAAAACCTTTTATTTTTAAATAATTTCACTCTTATAAAAAAGTTTCAAAGATAGTAGAAGAAATTGCTGTATGCCCTTCACTGAAATGCCTCAAATGTTAACATATTAGTCCACTATGTCATTCACTTCTTCCCCATGTCGTTTTTCTGAAATATTGGAGAAAAAAGTTGTAGGCATGATTCTCTCTTATCTTTGTAACATCCATGTGTATTTCATAAAAACAAGCACAAATTCTTAGAGTCTAATTGTTAAAATCAAGAATTCAGGGACTTCCCTGGTGCTTCAGTGATTAAATACTGTTATCATATTTTCAGACCTTTCAAAAATTTTGCCAATTGTCCCGTTAGTGTATTTTTTCAGTTCCATGATCCAGTGCAGGATCAGATGTTATATTTAGGTCTGTGTCTTCAGAATACTTTCTGTAACTGTCCTTCAGTTTTTCTGTTATCTTTCGTGATGTTGACATTGTTGAAGAGTACAGACCAGTTGTCGTGTTATATGTCCCTCATTTTGGGTTGACTGGTGTTTCTCCTTGATTAGACTCATGTTATACACTTTTGGCAGGAGTACCACAGACAAGATGTTGCGTCCTTCTCAGTGCATCCTCAGTAACCGTGTGATAGCAGTTTGTCCCAATATTCAGGGTAACTTTGGCTACTTTGTTAAGGTGGTGCCTGCCAGGATCTCTACTGTAAAGTTACTATTTCTTCCTTTGTTATTTCTGTGTATGTGTTGGGGAGATACCTTGAGACACACATAACCCTGTTTCTTAGCCTATTTCCACACATTCGTTTTAACATCCACCAGTGATTCTGGACTAAAACAGTTATTACTGTGGCAGTTGCCAGAAGGTGACTGAACCCATCTTTCCTTCTACAGTTATTTGGAATCCTACTGTAAGGAACAAATTTCCCAGCCCCTGCCCCATTCATTCATTCATTGATTTATATCTGAATGAACTTATGGATTCTTACTGTATTCTCTGGGTTTTAATTTGTTAGTCTATTATTTATTTATTTTCTTTTTCAAATTGTCCCAGATGTTGGCCACTGGGAGCCCCTCATGCTGGTTTCTTGACTTGTCTCTTATTTTTTGAGCATTTAAAAAATTTCTTGTATGACAGAATGTTCCAGGCTCCTCTTGTACTTTTTTCTGCCCCAGTCTGGAATCATTTCTCCAAGCCCTAGTTCTTTTTTTGGAGAATAATATTTAGAAATTAAGATCTGGATGCTAGGATATCTTAATTTCTAATCACTTGTACATTTTGCATTTTATGTGACCATTGCCACTTCTTTTATGTATATTTTCTTTGATGAATCTTGTCTTTTTATATGTGAAAATTTCTTTTAAGAAATTACAACTGTGGATAATCATCAGTGGTTAGGAGATCACTACCTCATGTCAGCCGTGGAATAACAACTGAGAGGCACTGATTAGAATAATTATTTTCACTTACGGCTTTTTTTCTTCTTTTTACTACCTTTATCCAGCTCCTCCTCTTCCCCTCCCCCCACCACTGGTAACCACAAATCTGATCTCTTTTTCTGTGAGTTTGTCTGTTTTTGTTATTCTGTTATTCTTTTTGGGGGGCTGCACTGTGCAGCATGTGGGATCTTAGTTTCCTGACCAGGGATCGAACCCATGCCCCCTGCGGTGGAAGCGCTGAGTCTTAACTGCAGGACGGCCAGGGAAGTCCCTGTCCGTTTGTTTTTAAGTATAACTGACCTACATCACTATGCTAGTTCCTGGTGCACAACATAGTGATTTGACATATCTATATGTTACAAAATGGTCATCACACCTGTGGCGTTTTAAAATGCCAGGTAAAGCCACGGGCATAGGACTGGTTCAATTTCCTATAGGCCCTAGCAGTACGTGACAGGGATAAGACATGTTCAGATGTAGAACCCACTTTTCCAACTTGACGGCAAAAGTTTATACTGTCTTATTCTTCATAGTCTTAGCTTTTTTGTGTATGTGATCATTTTCCCCTTCTCTGCCTATTGACATAGACCTCATTTGCTCACATATATGTATAAATGGGGCTTAAATTGCTTTAGGTAGAATCTTAAATTTTGCCCTTTCTGTTGTATTTAATTTCATTCTTAGAGTTCTTCATATACTCTTTCTTTCTCAAGTTGTCAGAATTGGTTTGTGAGTGAAGAAGAAAAATTTCTCCTCTCAACATTAATAAATGTTCTTGTTTCTCACAGGAGAAGTGAAAGGAGAATAAAGAGAAACATCGATGACAGCCATCTGGGAATTGATAGTTCAATTTTATTTATTTATTTATTTATATTTTTGGCTGTGTTGGGTCTTCGTTTCTGTGCGAGGGTTTTCTCTAGTTGCGGCGAGTGGGGGCTACTCTTCATTGCGGTGCGCGGGCCTCTCACCGTCATGGCCTCTCTTGTTGCGGAGCACAGGCTCCAGACACGCAGGTTCAGTAGTTGTGGTTCACGGGCCCAGTTGCTCCGTGGCATGTGGGATCTTCCCAGAACAGGGCTCGAACCCAGGTCGTCTGCATTGGCAGGCAGATTATCAACCACTGCGCCACCAGGGAAGCCCAATTTCAACTTTAATTAAACAGTTCCTTAAGATGTGATAACTGCCTGAAGCAGTGTTTTTTTTTTTTTTTTTTGCGGTACGCCGGCCCCTTACTGTTGTGGCCTCTCCCGTTGCAGAGCACAGGCTCCGCGTGCGCAGGCTCAGTGGCCATGGCTCACAGGCCCAGCTGCTCCGCGGCATGTGGCATCTTCCCGGACTGGGGCACGAACCCGTGTCCCCTGCATTGGCAGACGGCCTCTCAACCACTGTGCCACCAGGGAAGCCCTGAAGCAATGTTTTTTAAAATCGAAAGTAACTTTATTTTGATGAAAGCAGTATAGGCATTGTAGAAAATTAGAAAACACAGATACTTAAAATTTAGAGAACGAACACCATATTCTCACCACCCAAAGATTTTTCACTGGTAACATCTTTGGATATATTACTCTACCCTTATCTACACACACACACACACACACACACACACACACGCTCACACTCACACTCTCATATAAGTCAGTGAATCACTTCTAGAGCTCATATGCCCAGATCCTCTTCCCTTTAAATTCTGACAACTTATATGTAAGAATATATTATTGCTCTCTTGTGGTGTTTGGTTTGAGCATTTTCTAAATCATCCCATGTATTTGCTTAAATCAGCCCTTATTTTTTGTATTTCAGGGTGAGTGCACCTATTTCAGAGTGTGTTATAAACAGTTCTCAAGTGAAAAATTTTTGTTCATCAAAGTGTAAATGAATTTAGTTTTAAATCTCTAGTTAGGAAGTTAACTTTTATTCTATAAATTGTATTTGTGTTGACCTAAAAATACACTGTTCATAGCTTCTAGGTAAAAGTTTCTTTTTCAAAATGAAATCTGACTTTTTTGGATTCATTTTGTAATTATATCAATAAATTTAATGGTGGTTATTTTACTTTATTCGAGGTAATTCATGTAGTGGCTCTTAGTGGAATCTTTGGGAAGTGAACTGCCTCTCATTTAATAGGTTAATAATTAAGGGTATCTGGAAGTATCTGCCAGTATTTATGAGGAAGTTACCATCATGAAATATAAAACGTCGAATATATTTTATATCTTCCCTTTGCTTACATACTGTTTTCTTTTATTAACGTATACTTTTTAGAAATAATAAGCATATAAAAACTGCTTCAGTGACAAATTAATAGTATTTATAGAATTTAAAAAGAAGTTTCTCAGGAAAATGTTTAATATTTGTAGAAGAATCTTAGAATAAGCTTATTTGATGAGTGCTGTAAAAAGAATGCAGTTTTTACAAAAAGAAACCCTACTGAAGTTACAAAAGACCATTAAAAATGATCATTTTTACTTACCCCCTTACATTAGGTAAAAAGATTTGGGGCTTTTGGGACAATTGTAGAAATTTGACTGGTTTCTGTGGATTCGATGGTAATATTGTATCAGTATTCATTTCCTTGTTATGATGGTTGTATTGTAGTTATATAGGGGAATGTCCTTGTTTTTGGGAAATTGACACTGAAGTGTTAGGAGTAATGGGGTATTATGCTGGTAATTGACTCTCGATGGTTTTGGAAAAAAGTGTGTCGTTGCATGCACGTGTATGTTGGTGTAGGTGTTTAGAGACAGTATAAGACAGATGTAAGATGCTGACAGTTGGGGAGCGTGGGAGAAAAATATTTGGGAGTTCTTCATACTATTCTTGAAACTGTAAGTTTGAGATTATTTCAAGATTAAAAATTAAGATTTGATAGTTGGGGAAATGTCTTTAAAATATTCATAAAAGTTGCTATATTTATAGATATTTAGAACCACAAAGACTTTAGAGATCTACCCTCACTGCCATTATTTTATTTTATTTTGTTATTATTTTTTAAAATAAATTTATTTATTTTTGTCTGCATTGGGTCTTTGTTGCTGGGCGCGGGCTTTCTCTAGTTGGGGCGAGCGGGGGCTACTCTTTGTTGCAGTGCACGTGCTTCTCATTGCGGTGGCTTCTCTTGTTGTGGAGCATGGGCTCTAGGCGCGCAGGCTTCAGTAGTTGTAGTACGCGGACTCAGTAGTTGTGGCTCGCGGGCTCTAGAGTGCAGCCTCAATAGTTGTGGTGCAGGGGCTTAGTTGCTCCACGGCATGTGGGATCTTCCCGGACCAGGGCTCGAACCCGTGTTCCCTGCATTGGCAGCGGATTCTTAGCCACTGTGCCACCAGGGAAGTTCCTGCCATTATTTTATAAATGAGGCCTCAAGCGTATGGCAGATTAAACAGTATTTTAACATTGGCTTACCGAGGACCAATAAGCATGACTAGAATTTTCTTAAAGGGTCATGAGTAAGCCATAGTCTCTGAGTAAAGTTGGTAATTTTATTTTTGATAGGGCAGTCAGCAAATCTCATATCTGAGTACATGTGATAGAGCCATACTAATATTCAGAAGAAAAGAAAAACTTGAAAGAGCAGCCTTTGAAATGGGTTACATGTTCTAATGGCTGGTTGGTTTTTTAAAAATGGCAAGGTTGTAGAATCCTGTATCTTAAATTCCATTCAAGATGTCTATGGAATAATGAAGTAGTTCCAGCTAGTGGTGCCTGTTAGTGCTGTTTGAAGAATTTCAATGACATAATTAACCATTATGAATAATTCAGTGCAAAATAATAATTCTTGGTCCTTGTTTGTTTAAGGATCCCTATAACAATATGTCATGTCTGATTGAGCAACATAGTGTATATGTGAGGAGGAGCATTAAGAACTTAGACTTGGTTTTAAACAACAACAAAAAAACAAAAACAATGAAACAAGGAAACCTTGGGAAGTGTTGGATATATCTGTTACCTCCATGGTGGTGATGTTTTCACTGGTGTTCGTGTATGTCCAAACTCATCAAATTGTACACATTAAATACGTGAAGTTCTTTATATATATCAGTTATATCTCAATAAATTTATAAAAACACAAACAAGCAAACTACAAAAGTATGATCTTGTTGGTGAAGAAACTTGAAGTTCAGTGAGAAATAAGTTTTTTCCTCCCTAATAAGAAAACAGTAGTGAAACCAGTTTTTCCAGCAGGATATAAATAATGCAGCGAAGAATTTACTAGGATTCCTCTTAACGGTGTCTGTCTTAGAAAATTACTTCATTTGGGATCCATATTAGAAGACTTTATTTAGCTGAATAAAGTTCTTTTGACTTATTTTCATTATTTTAATTTGTATAGTATTTATTAGTAAATGAAATTCTAAAAGCTTAATTTGATGCACGTTTTACATTTGTATTATTTTGTGGGTTTACCAGCACTAGAAATTGGATCACTACTAATTTCAATCTGGTTTCATCTGAGTTAATTTTTTAAATTATGAAGAGAGGCTTAGCAAAACTAATTCATAGGTAAGTAAGATCACAATAAACATGTTTAACCACTTGACTCTGATAATGAGAATTTGCTTTATTTTTTAAAGTTAATTTGCAGTGTTGTTGGTGTCCTATTATTTCCTCCATCCCGGTGCTTTAGCGTATAACTTTTTTCTTTTTTGTGTAATTGGAGATGCCTCTTTATTGTCCTCTCTATACGTCCTGATAGATGGGCAGCATAACCACGGCAGGCATAGATTGTTGGTCACTGCTGCAGGAATGAGAAGGGAAAAAATGTGTGGTTTCCACCTCCTTTCTGACATTTTAGCAGAGTGTGTTGACTGTACTTGGCTTTGAGGTTTTTGGCAACAGGAAAATGGCAGAGGGAAGGGAATAAGCATATCAGTTTTGTTGATTCCTTCATTCTAGATCTCTTTGCATATGTTATATGTGGGGAGCCAGTACCTGTCTCAGTTATTCCATTTACTACACTGTACAATCTTGTACAAGTTATTAACCTTTCTAAACCTCAATTTCTTCATCTGTGAAATGGAGAAAATAAGAATCCTCACTTCATAGTGTTGGTTTGAGGATTAAATCGGATGTTTATGTAAAACAACTATAGCAATATCTAGCACATGGTAAGAGCTCCGTGTTTATTATTGTCTTTGACCATACTTATTTGGAATTATTTTGCAGAGGAACTAGGAAAAATTGAAGTGCTGTTGATGTTCAGGTAACAGAAATCGCTCATTAAACTTGAGGAATAAAATGCTGTTTGTATAATATGTAAGCAGATAGGAAGAAAATTATTTTTTAATATTGATATTTGTTTTGTTTTAATAGGTATCAACAGATGCTGCATACAAACTTGGTCTACCTTGCTACAATAGCAGATTCTAATCAAAACATGCAGTCTCTTTTACCAGCAGTAAGTACCTTTAAAATAGTGTGAAGTAGATAATTTTTATAGAGTTCTTTACAGAATAACACATTTTTGTTTGGTGATTCTGAGTTTTGTTTAGCAAATCCTGCCCTCTTCTGAGAACATGAAGATATTCTCCTATATGATCTACAAGCTTTATTATTTTGCCTTCATATTTAATTTGAATTAATTCACCTGGAATTGATTCCCTGACTGAAGAAGTTATATCCATCCATCTATTCACTAACCCACCTATTTATTTATTTATTTATTTAAATGTGTAATTGCACAAATTATTTAGGAACAAATCTGTAATATTTTAAAGCAGATCCCCAGCCATCATATATGTAATTTAATATGCATCTCTGGCAGATAAGGACTATTATCCCACACCACAAAATTAACCAGAATCTCTTAATGTCTTATAATACCCAGGATGTTTTCAGTTTTCACCAATTATCTAAAAAACTCGAATGTTTTAATGATTGTTTGCCGCAGAATCCAAACAAGGTCCACCTGTTGCATTCGTTGATCTGTGTCTTAAGTTTTTTTTAATCTGTATCAGTTTATATTTTTTATTCTCCATTTATTTGCTGAAGAAACTGGGTCACATATTTTGCAGAACTTCTCACATTTTGGATTTGGCTGATTGTATCCTCGTGGTTCTTTAACGTGTTCCTCCATCTCATCTCTGTTTCCTCTAAACTGATAATTTATAGATTGAGAGGCTCCATTAGAATTAGGTTTAGTTTTATGTTATTTCATTGGTGGCCCCGTGTTTGTGTTGCCTGTTGTATCTCGTTAGCAGGGACATATTTTGTTGTCCCATTTTTAGTGATGTCCGGATTGATCAGTGCACACAGTTGGTACTGGTCTGATCAGTCCATTATAAAGTTCCCCATCTACCTTTCAGTTAGTGGTTTTAGCAGTCATTGGTGCTTGTTGACCAGGTTCGTTGTTTCATTTTAGGATCTAAGAACAATGAGTTTCTAACTTTACAGTTCCTCCTGCAATGTACTTCTTTTAAAAAGGAAAATTTCCTTTAATCAAATATTTGGTTATCCTGAAATAGAGAGTTCTATAGGAAAGTCATGATAAAGGCTTGATTCTATTCCTTTATCAATTTTCGGAATAACCAGTTGGTCTCTAGCAACCTGCAAAAGATGACCAAGGATTTTGTCTTTCTTTTATTATCTGAACTTACACATTTTTATATTTTTAATGTGTTTAAATCCATTGAGTCATTCTTTGTGATACTCAAGTTTTCTCACCTGTGGTCAGTGGGTACCCCTTCATTTGGCTCCTGTGTCCTTCTGACATGATTTCGGTATTGTATAGCTTCTTCGCTTCAGAATTTGTGAGAGAGATCAGACTGATTATGTTTTCTGCCCCAGAACTATTCTGCCCCAACTATTTTTCCAACCAGCCTTTTTCCTATGGGAATTGGTATTTAGAAACCACAATTTGGATTGTGGTTTGGGCATTCATTATTACTGAGTTTTCATTTTTTCTTGGCATTTTCAGCAGACAGAGGTAGTAAACACGCTTTTTAAAAAGAAAGAAAATATTAAATTAGTGATATTGCCGGATTTGATTTTATTTGATTTTATGTATTAGTATCTCTTCTGTCTTACTCTAAAAATCTTGATACCTCAATGACATTATTATAGTCACTTGTTTGCTTTATACTACTATATATGTAACATAATTTCAATATAACAATACCAAGATTGCCGCTAACAATAATATGCTTGTCCTTAGATATATCTCACTAGGCATATATAATGAATAAATTTAGTTTTGAATCTGAAAGAATGTTAATGTGATTTTTTTTGCCATGGATTTCATTATCAGCTAGTATGAGCAATAGATTTGATTTCATTGGTTTCCAGGTAGATAATTCTCTCCCAGCATTATCTGTTAGAAAAATAAAACAAAATATCTTTTCTCTATTTTGTCATGCCAGTTGATATTATATATCAAGTGTCCATATATGTGCGGGTCTGTGTCTAATCTCTCTATTCTGTTCCATTGGCCAGTTTTTATAAATTCCACTATCTTGTCACAGTTGTCATAGTCCAGTAAGTCTTGATGTATGTTAGAGAAGTTCTTTACTTATTCCTTATATTCCTTATTTTTTTCAAGAATATCTTGTGTACTGATCCTTTGCATTGCCATATACACTTAAACATCAGCATGTCCAACATAATCCACTTGTGATTTTCATTAAGGTGAACTTGACTATAAATCAATTTGGGGAGAATTGATGTCTCTACAATACTGAGTCTTTCAAATCATGATCATTGCATGTATTTTGATTTATTTAGTCCTTTACTATCTGTCAATAAAGTTTTGTGATTTTCCTGAAAAGGAAATTTACACATCTCTCTCCTGCAGAGAGATTTACACATCTCTCTGGATTTATTGCTAAGTACCTCGTATTTTTGAGGCACTTTGAAATGGAATCGTTGTTTTTTAAGTTTTATTTTGTAACTGTGATTACAGTTTACATAGAAACTCAATTGATTTTGAATCTCACAGCCTTGTTCAACTCTTCTAACAATTTTTCTGAAGATACTTCCAGTTTTCTATATTCACGAACATATTTGTGAATAATGAGTTTTGTTTTTTCTTGCCAATCCTTACACCTTTTATTTCTTTCTCTTGCCTTACTTCTCTGGCTAGGACCTCCAGTACATTCCTGAATAGAAGTGGTGATAGAGGACATCTTAATCTTGTTCCTGATCACAAAGGGAAAGCTTTCACTGTTTGACCATTATGTATGATGCTTGCTGTAGGTTTTTTTGTGGATACCTTTTACCAGATTGAGGAAATTCCCTTTCGTTTCTGTTGTGCTAATAGTTTATATATTGAATGGATGTTAAATTTTATTAAATACTTTTATTACATCTAATGAGGTGATCATAGTTTTTTCTTTAATCTGTTAATGTGGTGAATTACATTGATTTACTTCTCAATGCTCAGTCAGTCTTGGATTTTTGTAATTAACCTACTTTTTCATGACCCACTTGGTCATGGTCTTTTTAAAAAAATTGCTGTATTCAGTTTGTTAAATTTTTGATCAAGATTTTTATGGCTGTTCATGAGTGTCATTGATTTTTAATTTTCTTTTCTTATAATGCCTTTGTCTGTTTTTTATTTTGAGGTTATGCTGGCTTCATAAAATGACCTGCAGAATTTTCCCACTTTGTCTTATCTGGAAGAATTTGCAGAGTATAACCATTTCCTAAATGATTGGTGTAATTCTTTAGAAAAGCCATTTGGATCTGAAATTTTCTTTGTGAGGCTTTTATTTACTGACTCAATTTCTTTATGGTTATAGGACAGTTTATACATTTCTATATCTTATGAGGTAGCTATTTTGGTAAATTGTGCTTTTTAACATTTTATCCAGATTTTCAAATTTATTGACATAAAGTTTGTGAAATAATCTCTTTTTTCTAACGTCTGTGGGATCTGTAGTGATAGTTTATTTTATTCTTAATGTGGTTTATTTGTGTCTCCTTGTTAAAAAATTTTTTTGATCACTGTTGCCAAGTATTTATTGTATTTTCTTCTTTTAAAGCGTCAGTTTTTGACTTTGATCTTTCCCTGTTGCAGCATTTCTCAAACTTTTTGTTCACAGAACCCCATTATATTATACTTAAACATTACTGAGCGCTCTGAGGAGTTTCATGTCGGTTATATACACTGATATTATTGATTATATTTTACTTATTATGCTAATATTCATTTAAAATGAACAACAGTAAACCCATTGCGTGTTAATATAAATAACATTCTTTAAAGGAAAAATAACTGTATCTTTGAAAAAAAATTTAGTGAGTTAAATGACACTTTAATAATTTTGCAAATTTCTTTTAACTGGCTTAATAGGAAACATCTGTATGCTCATATCTACTTCTGGATTCAGTCTAGCACATGTTTTGGTTGAAGTAGAAGAAAATCCAGTCTCACACAGATGTGGAATTTGAAAAGGGAAGAATATTTTTAGCCTTTTTAGGTTGTGGAAAATCTGTGATAGTATAGCAGATCTCAGCAAGTGTTTTTTAAAGGTTAGTTGCAGTATGGAATCTGAAATTATATCAGTACATTTTTCTTATTCTGGTACATTAAAGTTCATTGGTCTGTTTTGCATTCTGTATGGATCTTTTACTCATGTGTGATTTCATAACATCATGCTTTGGTCATTTGGAAAATAATAAGTTCACTTAGTTATGCACCTTTTCCAAATACTGATATATTTCATTATATGATACCAAAAAATTGGTGATTTTTTGAAATCACCACCAATCTAATCAGAAAGGTCTCTTAAGTACTGGGATGTTGTCAAGCTCAAGACAGTAAATATAAGTTTGCCAAATTCCCAATTCTTCCTTGAGAAGTCAAATTTGATCATTCGCAGAAAATGCCATCAGTTGTTTTCCAGGCTCATGGTGTTCAGTTTTGAGGAAATGTCTGCCAAATACCCAAGCCTGGATAAGTATAATTTGTGTAGATATTGTTCTTTTGTTTGTTTGTTTTTTGCGGTACGCGGGCCTCTCACTGCTGTGGCCTCTCCCGTTGCGGAGCACAGGCTCCGGACGCGCAGGCTCAGCGGCCATGGCTCACGGGCCCAGCCGCTCCGCGGCATGTGGGATCTTCCCGGACCGGGGCACGAACCCGTGTCCCCTGCATCGGCAGGTGGACTCTCAACCACTGTTCCACCAGGGAAGCCCTAGATATTGTTCTTTTAAGTAAAATTGGTGTTCCATGAAAACAGTGCCTAAATCAGCAAGCAGCACAATCACAAAGTGTTTTCATTTTACTTTGATTTGCAGCAGATATGTTTATTATTTTCACATTTTGTCACATAGAATATTTAACTGACACGGAGAATTTAATAAATGAATAATTTTTACTGCTCCGTCAAGGACTTTCTTAAGTGAAAATGACTTTTTCTTTCTTTAACTGCTAGTCTGGGGCAGTCAATAGTACGATGATTTACAGTAGAGTTTGATACCTTGATATATGCCAAGGCTCCATCAGTGACATCCACTTTTGCTTTTGCACCATGATGTTGTAGATATCAACATAGCAAACATCATCTTAGTATTATTATGGAAATAGTTTTGACCTTTTAGACCTTTTAGATTCCCTAAAAGAATCTTGAGAAGCAGAGTTTGTGACCATTACTCTTTTGTATGTTTTTGGATATGATTAATTTCTGATCTCATCTTTATTATTTCATTTTATTTTCCTTCAGTGTATTTTGCTGTCCTTTTTCTGAGTTTTAAGATGAATGCCTTCTTCATCAGTTTTAATCCTTCCATACTAATACATGCATTTGAAGGGTGTAAATTTCTGTCTAATTAGTTCTGTTATGTAGTATATTCATATTTATTCAGTTTCAAATATTTTATAATTTCCATTGTTATTTCTTCTTTTTACATAGGTTGATAAATATATTAGTTTGCAAACATAGGGAGATTTTATTGTTTTCTTTTTCTTAATCATTTCTGACTTCATTGCATCGTGGGTAGGTAACACTTTGTATGATTTCAGTTCTTGGGAATTCTTTGAGATTTGTTTTACAATCCAGCATATGGTCAGTTTTTACAAATGTTCCATGTATTCTTTAGCCCCTGAGTGCAGAGTCCTGTATATGTTCACTAGTTCAAGAGTGTTAATCTTGTTTGAATCTTCTGCATAGCCTTACTGAATTTTTTTTTAACTTTGTGATGTTTCATTTGTGTGTTTGTTCTGTCAGTTACTGAGAGGTGTATGTTTAAAATGTCCAAGTATAGTTGTGGATTGACTGTTTTTCCTTGTAACTCTTTTCGAGTTTATTACATTTTGAGGCACTGTAGTGGATGCATGTATGTTTAGAAATGTTATAGCTTTCTGGTTCTTTGTAACATGTCATTATGAAGTATCCCTCCTTATCTCTAATTATGCTTTTGGTATTAATGTCTACTTGTCTGGTTTTTGTGTAGCTGAGTCAGCTTTCTTTAGCATTTGCATGGTGTATCCACCTTTCCATTTCTTTGTGTTAGAGATATGTGTCTTATGAACAGCATGTTGTTTTTTTAAAAAAAAATCCAATCCAGCAATCTTTGTTATTTACTTGAAACATCAAATCCATTTACAGTGAATGTAATTGCTTATATATCTTAATTTAAACCTGCCATCATAGAATGCACTTTATTTTTGTCTCATCTGTTTATATTCCTTTTTTTCTGTTCTTTTTGTCTTGATAATTATTTAAAAGAATTTTTTTCCCCACTAGTTTGGAAATTATATACTTACATACTTATTTTAGAGGTTACTATATAGTTAACAATTCAAGGACCCTCAGATACTTTATTTCAATTCATTCCCTCAATGACTTATCCATTGTGTTACACATTTTAAATCTGTGGATGTTTACTCACAAGTGATTTTTACTTTTTTTTAAAGTTAGTCTTCATTAGATGATTATCATTGTTACCATTTTTGATGCTTTTCATTCCTCCCTTCATTTACAACCTTTTCTCTCAGATCATTTCTTTTTTCCTCCCTAGAGAACATATTTCAGTATTTCCTTTTAGCATTGGTTTGGTGGTGACAGATACCTTCAGGTCTTTTTTTGTTTGTTTTTGTTTTTTTGGTGATCTAAAAATGCCTTTTCACTATCATTCTTAAAAGATGTTTTTGCCAGGGACAGGTTTTAGGTTGGCATGTGAGCACATTAAATTAATCATTCTACTGTTGTCTGGCTTTTATCTATTGACAGTTGAATGTCAGTGTAAACGTTACTATTTTGAAGGCAGTTTGACTATTTTCTTTGACTGTGTTGAAGATTTTTTGCTTTGTCTAGAGTTTTTTGCAGTTTTACTATGATCTCTCTAGGTGTGCGTTTCTTTTTATTTATCCTGCTTGGTGTTTGTTGAGATTTCTGAAATCTGTGGATTGATATCAGTTTTGGAAGATTCTCAACTGGCTTTCTATATTGGCTAACATGCCCACAGCAAATGTAGCCCCCAAGTTTGGGCCCATGTCTCTAGAATTTTTTTCTTCTGGATCTTGGCCTGTTCATTTCTAACTACTTTGCTCTTCCATATCTTTAAACATATTTTAAAAGTATTTTCTTCAGCTTTTTTTGTTGTCCGCAGTGGAGGGTTTGAATGACCTAGTTTGCTGTTAACCTGTGATTCCTTAGTATTGGAATAGAATTCTGTTTTGCTATCCATAGAATATTAGTTATTTTTAAGGCTTCTTAGATATGACTGTTTCACTGGAGAGAGAACAAACACTTGCAGAAGGACTACTAAGTATTGGGTCCTTTCAGTACTTTATTTCATCCTTAGAATTTTTTAAGATATTAGTCCCATTCTATGGTTGAGGAAACTGAGTCTCAGGGTGATTAATGCATCTAGGGACTTGTAGTTGCTAAGTGGTAGCATGGCATTTGAACCCAGGCCTTACTGAAAGCAGTTCATGCATTATGATACCAAGTCATGTTGCTACTAGGATGGAATAGAAATTAAATCTGACCCATTTGCTCTTAAGTTTGTGTATCAGGGTAGGACGTGGCTAGATTTTTCAAGAGCTTGAATCTAAATTTTACAACCTGCAGTGTCCTGATTGTTCTACTGTGTTGTTATGGAAATGAATGCCTTGATCATTTTTGTTTCTTTCTTGTCTATCATTATTCCTGTACTCAGGTGTTAAGTTTAAAAAATAAAGTTAAATGAATGAGTCTGCTTATAGTTTGGGGACTATACTATAGATTTAAGAGGCAGGTTAAGAACTTAGCTTATTAGTGGGAAGCAGCCGCATAGCACGGGGAGATCAGCTTGGTGCTTTGTGACCACCTAGAGGGGTGGGATAGGGAGGGTGGGAGGGAGAAGCAAGAGGGAGGGGATATGGGGATATATGTATACTTATAGCTGATTCACTTTGTTATACAGCAGAAACTAACACACCATTGTAAAGCAATTATACTCCAATAAAGATGTTAAAAAAAAAGAATTTAGCTTATTATCACCATGGTGACCTATAACTCAGTGATTCTTTTTTTTTTTTTGCGGCACGTGGGCCTCTCACCACCGCGGCCCCTCCCGTTGCGGAGCACAGGCTCCGGACGCGCAGGCCCAGCGACCATGGCCCACGGGCCCAGCCGCTCCGAGGCATGTGGGATCCTCTCGGACCAGGGCACGAACCCGTGTCCCCTGCATTGGCAGGCAGACTCTCAACCACTGCGCCACCTGGGAAACCCTCTTTTTTTTTTTTTTCGCCTGTTCTAGTACATCTGAAAGATGTGACACATTGTGAACATGTTCTCATCAAAAGAGTAACGCATTGCGCAGGGGTTCTCAAGTCAGGGCACTGAGTGTGAAGAGGGGAACTGAGTGTGAAGAGGGGACGTTCTCCTCCAGATAGTCTTAGAGTCTCGTGGGTGGTTGGGGAATGAGGGTAGTTTGCAGAGTGTTCTCAGGTGATTCTGTTAACCCTTCCGTATCCCTTCTACCCAACCAATTGAGAGTCTCTATGTGACTTATAGTACTGTGCAATTCTGGATTTTGTCAGTTTGTCTTGATTTGAAATATTGTCTTCATAATATATGGAAATGTCTTAAAGTCTTAAGCATTACAGTTTCTCAGATATGTCCCATATTCTCTCCAGCTTTTATGCAGAACACAAAAATGTTGGGTCATACCACACATCTTGAGATTTAGTTACTCATTTCTCTTGCCCTTCCTCAAGGAGGTAGTAATTATTGAGAAGCCAGTGTGGTAAAATTTAGCTTCCCATAGATATTCATTAAGGTACTGCAAAATCTCTAACTCAGAATTTACTATTCCATTCTCATCTGTTGCTAAGTTATACACTGTTACTGAATTTTTTTTCATTTGTTTTTTATAGAGTTTACATTTTTCCCTACCAATCAAATAGGACAGTAAAAATTATTATTATTTATATTCAGGGAAAGTATTATGTTATTTTACCGTCACCTGGTTAAGAACCATTACAAAGGAAAGACACACATTTCATTACAAACCTACCATTGTTTCAGATTCATTTAACACAGTTACTATTTTACATCATATTTTACTAAAGAATATAGTTATTGCCATTTGTGTATTTTGAAATAAAATTTTTCCTTCTTAATATTGGTCAAAGTTTTATTTAAAATGTGTAATCAGGGCTTCCCTGGTGGCGCAGTGGTTGGGAGTCCGCCTGCCAATGCAGGGGACACGGGTTCGTGCCCCGGTCCGGGAGGATCCCACATGCCACGGAGCGGCTGGGCCCATGAGCCATGGCCGCTGAGCCTGCACGTCCGGAGCCTGTGCTCCGCAACGGGAGAGGCCACAACAGTGAGAGGCCCGTGTACCGCAAAAATAAATAAATAAATAAATAAAATATGTGATCACATTTTCATTTTAAAAAATGGGTATTTTGAAGGTTAGGTTGCTTGGGAAGCTAAGTTAACAAAGGAAGAGGGGTTTTAGAAAGCCTAGAAATAAATAGATCCTCATAGTAGGGGTAACAACAGAGAGTTGGACCAATAATAAAAGCGGGGCTAAAGAGGGGGAAAATCAGCAAGAAGGAAAGCAGTTGGATTAGAAATGAAATAGGAAGAAAGGTGAATTTGAGAAAACTAGAATAGTAGAATACATACTACCAATCTGCCAAAAGGGATAAAATATACTACTTACTAACTGTAGTTTGAGAAATTTTGACCCTGAAAAAGGACTGTATGTTTTAGGGTGATTTTACTGAAGTTTTCCAGAACGGCGTTTTTCACTTTATTTAACTGGTTAGTAATGTGCTCATGATTATACGTATGCTCAACTTTTACGTTTTTTAATGTCCTCCCAAAAGAGGAATTATATATTTATAGTAATATTTCATGTATCTGGAACAAGACCAGATCTAGCAAACTTCTCCTATTTGAAAGAAAGTCAAGAATTAAAAAACCAGGAATAAATGGAAAAAGACCTAAAAGGAGAAAAACAATTTATAAAGCCAGTGTACTAACACTTAGGCATTTTGCTTCTTAGTTTGGGCCCTGGGTATTCTTTTCTTGTTTCAAAGGCATTGTAAGTTTGTAACAGAAGCTATTCTTAGTCTTACACATATTTGAACAAGTTTGCTTTTTCAATTTTAAGCCCATAGCCAAAAAGCAGCAAATCACACATCAGAACTTGGAGAGTGTATTCCATAGGCAGGCATACTTACAAGCAGTGTACCTGACAGCTGAGGTGGCATTGAAAGAGACCAAATATTTGTACAAAACTGACGTAATTCAAAATTTACACTATTCTGACTCCATTTAGTAGAGGTATATAGGGTCCTATCTACCTTGGTAACTGTTGGAGGCATGATTAGAATGTTGGTTTTCAGAGTTGGTATACTTTCTGAAACAACATAAACTATTGACATAATTATTTTCATTATATGAACTAGGAACAATTTTGCCAGTAGAAAATATGACTATATTATGTGTATGTAAGTCCTTCCTACAAATGTACTTTGAAGAAATTGCATTTCTAAGTTTTAGGCTAATATTAGTTATTGTTAGTTTATTTTTGTCATCTGCTAGTATTATGAAGTAGTAAGCACCATTGATTTAAGAAAGAATTATGAGAGAACAATTTTAAAAAAAAAGCTTTTATCCATTGATTTAATTTTTCTTTGGGAAAAACTTGGGGGAGAAAATAGTCTTTTTATTGTGGTAGTTCATTTTGAAGGCATACAGTCTAGAAATATTTCTACAGAATTAAAAGTTTTAGAACTGGAAGGAGCTTGGATAATCACATAGTCTAGTGTTTCTTTACCTTGGCTGCACATTTTGAAAGCTTTTCAGGTGATTCTATTGTGTAACTAGGAATTGAGGATTTTATATTGCTACGCATTTTAAATGGAATATCCAGTGATGTTTGAGGATATGCAAAACTTTGGAAAAATATGATTCCTATTTCTGTAGTATCACCTTCATTTGATGTGTACCATGGCCATTTTTACAGTATGAGAAAGATAATACTTATTCTGTAATGCTGTTAAATGAAGGATTAATTCAGACAATTCATGGTGTCCAGTATATAGGAGGTACTCAGTAAATATTGATGGTGATGAAGATGAAGGTAGTACGCAATTGGAATGTGTAAATGGAAAGAGAAGTCAGATTAAGGAGAATTTGAAAGAAGATTAGCAGGTTTCAGTTACTGAATACATATGCAGGATAAGGAAGGAGTTTGGAGACTCGAGTGACATTAATGCCATTCCCTAAGATTGAGTATGTATGCATTTAATTTTCTTTTGTCAGTATGGAAGAAGGCAAAGCATATATTTGTAGAATCAAGTTTTTTTTTTTTAACATCTTTATTGGAGTATAATTGCTTTACAATGGTGTGTTAGTTTCTGCTGTATAACAAAGTGAATCAGCTATATGTATACATATATCCTCATATCCCCTCCCTCTTGCGTCTCCCTCCCACCCTCCCTATCCCACCCCTCTAGGTGGACACAAAGCACCAAGCTGATCTCCCTGTGCTATGCAGCTGCTTCCCACAAGCTATCTATTTAACATTTGGTAGTGTATATATGTCCGTGCCACTCTCTTACTTCGTCCCATCTTACCCTTCCCCCTCCCCGTGTCCTCAAGTCCATTCTCTACATCTGCGTCTTTGTTCCTGTCCTGCCTGAGTGTTCTTCAGAACCGTTTTTTTTGGTAAGATTCCATGTATATGTGTTAGCATACGGTATTTGTTTTTCTCTTTCTCACTTACTTGACTCTGTATGACAGTCTCTAAGTCCATCCACCTCACTACAAATAAACTCAGTTTCATTTCTTTTTATGGTATGCATTTAATTTTAAAAGAAGGCTGAAAGTTGATTGGAATTACTTGTCTTGCTTTTCACTTAATTCATTATGAGCATTGTTTAAAGAAATCTCTAATTTAATCAGATACACTTGAATTTTAAAAGTATTAAAGATCATTTTTGTTTAATAGGTGTTCTGTCCAAAAAATAAAAGTCTTAACTATTAATGAAAATTGGTTAGAGGGAGTAGCCTTACATTTTATATATTTTTTATTTCCTAAATTTCATTTTTTGGTGATACCACACTTGATGTTTTGAGTTAGCATTGGGCACTTGATCAGCCTTTCCTTACACAAGTGTCAGTAAAAACGATAATATATTTGTCTTCAGGTTCAGTGACTGTGCTGGCAGAGCATCCATCTGTTAAAGTATTTCACTGACTAAAATTTGATATTATAGGATTTACTGTTTACAGGTGTGATCCAAGTGAAGTGAAGGAACACGTGGGAACACGTGGTTAGCGTTGTGGAACATTTTAAAGAGTAGCAGAGTTTATTTCATTTATAAATTTTAACTTAATTTTTAGCACAGGTAATACTTTGATGTGGTTAGAACATTAAAAACTACAAAAAGTCATACAGAAGCCTACTCCCACCTCTGTCTTATACCTGCTTTTTATGCAAATAAAAGCCAATGTAAATACATACTTTCCCCTTCTTTTCTAGGCAGGTAGAACCTTGCTTGCCATACACACTGTTCTGTACCTTGTCTTTTTATTACAGTTTTTTTAATGAAAGGGTTTAAGTTCTTATTTAGAATTATAGAAAGAACTTTTCTTCAATATTGTCATCATTTTCAGCATGTCTTAAGTGTTTGATGAACATGATCATATTTATTTGGTCAGTGTGATAATGTTGAAACTTGTATTCTTTAACTTCTGTGATAGTTTTCTTTTTTACCTTTCTAGCTGCTCGGCTCCCTATGTTTTACCTGCCTATCAAATGTTGATGATCTGTACTTGAACAACTTTTTACTATACACACTCTTCCTGGGAGATTTCACCCACACTCCTGGTTTTTTATATTCTTGACTTGATGTTCCCCTCCATATTCTTGGCTCCCAAATATGTATCTTCTTGCCCAAGTGTGCCCCATGAATGTAGCTTCCACTTGACATAACCAGTTTGATTATTTTACAGGCCTCTCCACACAATGTAGGCAAAAGTCATCCGTCTCAGTTCCCCCTCTGTTCCCTGCTGTTAAAGGAAAAAAAAGTGCACAGCCATTTTGCTATTTCCTATCTCAAGTGAGTAGTGTGAACACTGAGTTCTTTTAGTCAGAAGCATAGTGATCATCTCAGACTACTCCCCTTTCTTTCACCAGCCACAGCTGTCTTCTTTCTCTTCTACCTAATAAAGTGCTGCAAAATAAAAGGTGTCTAATTAAGACATTTTGGTATTAAAAACAGAAGCAAGACTACAGGTGAAATGGTCTTTTGAAATGTGTATTTTATATGCCAAAAAGTTCTATAAATGATATTAAAGACAGCAGATAGTAATTCTATAGTACACTTAAATGCTATTTTAGAATTATGTATATTTAAAGTACATCTGAAACATAGAAGTAATTAGTTCTGTTGAGGATTAGGGAAGGTTTCATAAAGGAGATAACCCTGTATTTCGTAGAGAATTGATTTATGGGGACACATTTCTCTACATTAATGTATGATAGGGAGCATTTTGCCAACATTGTTGCCTATCTTGTCTTTTTAGAATCCTAGGAAAAATCATGTTAACTATTTGCTGGATAGCATATATAAAATTCAGAAGACTGTCTGAGTCCAAATATGTAAAGAAATTGGATATATCTTACTGCGAGAAATACAAATGTGTGTGTAATTTTCTTGCAGAACTATATTAGTGAATGAAGCTTATAAATGTACTAGAGAACCTAAAGGTTGTCCCTTTGTTATTAATTGAAAATAATGTATCTAGCTCACCTCTATAAAGAGCGGAATTTGTTTGCCATATAGCTAAGAAAGTAAAGAACCTAAATGTTGGAAATTAAGTAATTTATTCTTATTTGCACAGAATAAGTACAGAAAAGTATTTGTACAGGGTTGTTTAAGCATTATTTTTATTGGCAAAATAATGAAACAATATAAGGAAAAACTGTCAGTAGTGAGGATGGGTTAAAAACTGTTATATCTTATTCAGTTGAGTTCTGTACTTTTGCATGAGATTGAATTATATGCTGATACAGGATAATACCTACAGTAGAATTAATAACAGGATAGTGTGACCCTACTTTTAAAAACTAAATATATGTTTATATATATGAATTTTGAAAAAGATTCTGGAGATGTGCATACCAAGCTTTTAGCAATGGTTCCCGTGTGTATTGTTTCTATTTTTATAATGATTACACATTATTTTTGTAATTTAGCCAGACTGGTATAGATACAAAAACAATATTTAAAAAATTCAAGATCAAGCAAATATATATTTCTTCATTTTTTTAAAAAAAATGTATTTATTTATTAGTTTTGGTTGTGCTGGGTCTTCATTGCTGCACACAGGCATTCTCTAGTTGCAGTGAGCAGGGGTTACTCTTTGTTGCGGTGTGTGGGCTTCTCATTGCAGTGGCTTCTCTTGTTGTGGAGCACGGGCTCTAGGTGCGCAGGCTTCAGTAGTTGTGGCTCGTGGGCTCTAGAACACAGGCTCAGTAGTTGCGGCGCATGGGCTTAGTTGCTCCGCAGCATGTGAGATCTTCCCGGTGCAGGGCTTGAACCTGTGTCCCCTGCATTGGCACTGCGCCACCAGGGAAGTCCCAAGCCAAATATATATTTCTTAATGGGTGGTATTATTACAACTTTAAGAAAGGCTTAGGGCTTCCCTGGTGGCGCAGTGGTTGAGAGTCCGCCTGCCGATGCAGGGGACACGGGTTCGTGCCCCGGTCCGGGAAGACCCCACATGCCGCGGAGCAGCTGGGCCCGTGAGCCATGGCCGCTGAGCCTGCGCGTCCGGAGCCTGTGCTCCGCAATGGGAGAGACCACAACAGTGAGAGACCGAAAAAAAAAAGAGAAAGGCTTAGGGTCCTATCTCCCAGTGTTTCCGGAGTAGATTAGTTTATTTATTTTTTTCTTTTCTTTTGAAAGAATACTCTAGAGAAATCTTCTGGTCTGTGAAGAAAAAGACATTTACTTTTTGTTCTTTAGATTATATGGTTCTGGAGTGATTGTTTAGTGGTTAACATCATCAGGGTCTGGAAGACTTGGTTTTTCAGAGCTGAGACAAAGTGTAATGTTGGATTTGTTATGGTAAAAATGTTTGCTGTTTCATAAAGTTGAATTTAGTGGGGAACCTAGTACAAAACTGGGGAGAGTATTTTTAGTAGGTCAGTCATTCTGGGGCCTAAGCCTTTAGGACAGTTGAAGAATCAAAATGCTGTGAAAATAACTGGGAGATATTATTAGTTATGAAAGTTAAACTGATCACATTTTACAATAGGACTGAATATTAGCTATCTTTTTTGGAACAAGGTGCCATATGACAATTTATGAGATTGTTAAATTGAAGAAATCAATTGGTGAGGTCAAAAGCCAGCATAAATTCAAGGCTACCCATGGTGGCATCCTGAAATTTCTTGTAGGCACGAATGAGGAATCGAGGAGACCTTCCTAAACTGTTTCAGATATGTGTAAAATTCATTTTGGGGAGACTGATTTTAGGACTAGGAAGTAAGGCAAATATGATACAGATGGGGCTTTTGGATCCAGTCTTGGTTGACTAATCAAGAGTCTTGTGTGTGTATAGGGATCATCTCTTTATCAACTTTTGGAAGTATTTTATCTGTGTATATGTATCTATATATGTAAAATATGTATAGCCTGTTTTGAATAATTTATTTTTAAATCTCCTATTTCTACATGTCACTTTAGTGCCTCCTTTGGGGAACTATTTTAATGACAGCTATACTAATGATAGTTATACAGATGAAGAATTGTTAAACTAAAATTTGTATTTTTCAGTTTTTTTATATTCTAAAGAAATATTGAAGATAATTTTATAGTCAAAATTATTTTTAGTTTTATAGTAAATCATTTAAATTTGATGGTTTCTTCATTTATTTACTAAGTATTAAGTGCCTACTGTGTGTCAGGCAATAGTTTTTGAAACGTCAGTGAGCAAAACATTCCTGCTCTCTTGGGTTTTATATTCTAGCAAATGAGGCAGGCATAACAAATAATTAAATCACGTAGTCTGTTGGACAATGGAAAGAGCTAAGGAAAAGGAAAACAAATAGGAGAGGGAGAGGTGTATTGGGAATACTGGAGGCAGGGGATGGAATTTGTAATATGAAGTAGACTGGTCAGGGTATACCTCTTTGAGAAGGTGACATCTGAGCTAAGACTTGAGGAAGAATGTTTTAGGCGGAGGAAAGAAGCAGTGGAAAGCTCCTGAAGTGAAACTGTGCCTGGCTTGTTGAAGGAACAACATGAAGGCTGTTGTGGCTGGGACAGAATAAGGAGTTTATATGAACAGAACCTATTGTGTAGACTATTGTAAGGACTTTTTCACTCTGAAATCGGAAGCCCTTGGAGGATTTTGAGCCGAAGAGTGAAATTGGTATATTTTAATAAGCTCATTCTGCTTACTGTGTGGAGAATTTACTATGGAGAAGTGTGGGTCGGAGCAGGAAATCCAGTAAGGAGGCCCTTGCAGTAATCAACATGAGAGAGGTGATGGTGGCTGGTAGCAGGGTGGTAGCAGAAGAGGTAGTGGTAGAAGTGGTCAAACTGTTGAGTATATGTTAAAGGTAGAGATCAAAGGATATGTTGAAAATTGGACGTAGGGGGCAGAGTGTAAGAAGAAAAGTGTCAAAGATGACCCCATGGTTTTCAGAGCAACTGGACGGATGAAATTGCCATCAGCTGATACTGTTGGGTAAAGGGATTTGAGGCTGAGGCAGAGATATCAGGGAGTCAGTGTTGTAGATTTTAAGTTGAGATGTCTGATAGACTTCCAGATGGAGATGAGGTAGAATAGGGAATTTTGACAATTAAAAAACATGAAAATTACCACAAAGATACTGGCCTCTGATTTAATTTTGAAATGCTATATTTTAAAATCATTTTTTCATTTAACAAATCTTTATTGAGTACCATATTTTACACTAGATGATTGGGGGCTACAGTGATAGGCAAATATAATTATGGACTGAGTCCTAACAGAAGTTAACATACAGTGTGGTCGGCAGACATTAAGTAATTACACAAACATTTTAAGTGCCAATTGTAAATGCTATGAAGGAAGGGCATCTAGGACTAAGGGAGCAGATAATGGGGGCTGATGATTCTGGTGGTCTTCCTTGAGGAAATGACATTTGAGGTATAATTTACAGAGAATAAAATTCATTCATTTAAATTGTATAGATGGATTAATTTTGACAAATCCATGTAACCACCACTACAATCAGGATATAGAACAATGCTGCCATTCCAGAAAAGTTTTCCGATGCCTGTTTTTTGCCCATTTTCCATTGGGTTTTCTTTTTTTAAATTTATTTGTAGGGGTTCTTTATTCTAGATACAAATCTTTTATTGGCTATATATATTGCAGATACCTTCTTCCAGTTCGAAAGTTGCTTTTTTATTCTCTTTATGATGTCTTTGGATGAACAGAGTTTCTAATTTAAATGAAATCCAGTTTATCAATCTTTTTTATTTCTTTTCTGTATCTTGTTTAAGAAATATTTTCTTGTATCAGGGTCATGAAGATATGCCTATGCATTCTTCTAAAAGTTTGTCTATCCATGATTCATTGCAAATTAAATTTGTTTATGATCTGAGCTAGGAGTCAGGGTTCATTTTTGTTCATATGATATTCAACTTATCCAGTACCATTTATTGGAAAGATCAGTTTTTACCCATTGAATATAAGTCGTTTTGTTGTAACGTGACTGTATGTGTTACACTGTTCCTCAACTGTATTCTGTTGGTCTTTTTATTCTTTTGGTTTATCTGTCCTTGCACCAACCAATATCTTAATTATAGCAGCAGATAGTGTTGTTCTTTGAGTGTCCTGGCTATTTTGTCTTTTGTATTTCCATATAAATTTTACAGTCAGCTTGTTAATTTCTACAGCAAGCCTGTTGGGATTTTGATTGAGATTACATGGAATCTCTAAGTCAACATTGGAGAAACTGATATCTCCACGATATTTAGTCTTCCAGTCAATGAAGATGGCATATCCCTCTGTTTAGTAAACTCCTTAATTTCTCTCAACATTGTCACAGTGTAGAAGTATTGCACATATCTTGCTAGATTTGTTCCTAGCTATTCAGTTTTTTTGGATGCTATTATACATGGTATCATCTTTTAAATTTTAATTTTCTAGTTTATTGGCAATATATAGAAATACAGTTGATTTTTATATATTGACCTTGTCTCTAGTTACCTTAGTGATTCTCATAGTTTGTTACAGATTTCCTTGGGGTTTTCTATGCATTCAGTCATGTCATCTTTGAATAATAATTATGTCTTTTCCAATCTTTTATTCCTTCTTATTTTTTTCCTACTTTTTTTTTATACTACTGATTTGTTTATTTTGTTGAATAGTCTTGGTGTTGATGGATATTCTTGTCTTGTTCCTGAATTCTTGTTTTCTTTCCTGAAAGTCCAGTATTTCATCAGTAAGATGATATTGAGTATACATTTTTTTTGTAAACTAGATTTGTTAGATTAAGGATGCTCCTATTAATTTTTTAAAGTCTTTAGTGGGTATTGAATTTTTTCACACCATTTTCCTTTATTGAGATGATTATATGAATTTTATTTTGGTAATTTGGTGAGTTACAATGATCAATTTCCAAAAGTTAAATCAGCCTGCACTCCTGGAATAAATTCCATTGGTTATATAATGTATCGTCTTTAATACAGTCTATATTTGATTTGCAAAATTTTGTTTAGGATTTTTGTGTCTGTTCATGAGAAATATTGGCCTGTAAATTTCTTTCTTGTAATGTCATTTTGAGGTTTTGGTGTCAGAGTTTTGGTGACCTCATTAAGGATTGGGAATTGTTCTGCATTTTTGTGTTCTCTGGAAGATTGTATATGGTTCATTGAGTACTTGTCTATTTTATTTCCTTCATTATACTACTTTGGGTTTGACTGATGTCTTTTCCTAGCTACTGCACGTAGAAGCTTATATCATTAATTTTCAACTTTTCTTAAAAATGAATTTTAAATATGCATTTTAAAGCTATAAATTTTCCTTTTAGCATAGCTGTAGCTGCGTCTCACAAATTTTGATGTTGCATTTTCATTACCATTCAGTTAAACGTATTTTCTAATTTCCATTGTTATTTCTTCATTAACTAACAGGTTATTGGTTTTCTGTTATTGATTTCTAGTTTAATTTCACTGTGCTCAAAACATACAGCATAAGATTTCAATCATTTGTTATTTGTTGACTTGCCCTGTGGTCCTGTATATGACCTAGTTTGGTCTATATTCCTTGAGTATTTGAGAAGAATGTGTATTATGCAATTGTTGAATATAGTACTCTATGCATGTTAATTACATCGAGTTGTTACTAATGATGTCAAATCTTTCATATTCTCAGGGTTTCTTTTTCATTTGTTTGTTGTTTTTTTGGTCTCCTTGTTCTGTCAGTTACTAGAAGAAGTATATTAAAATCTCCAACCATTATTATGGATTATTCCGTTTTTCCTTTTACGTTATAGATTTTGAAACTGCAATTATGAGATGTATGCAAATTTATGATTGTTACATTTCTGTTGAATTGATCCTTTTATTATAATAAACTATCCCTTTAGTATTTCTAGTAGTATTCCTTTTTATTTTATTTGTTTATTTGGTCACACTACGTGGCTTGTGGGATCTTAGTTCCCTAATCAGGGACCAGGGATTGAACCCGTGCCCCCTGCAGTGGAAGCACAGAGTCCTAACTGGACTGCCAGGGAATTCCCCCAGTAATATGTCTTGATTTAAGTCAACTATCTAATGTATGGTTACATCACCATACTTTTTTTTTTTTTTTTTTTTGTGGTACGCGGGCCTCTCACTGTTGTGGCCTTTCCCGTTGCGGAGCACAGGCTCCTGACGCACAGGCACAGCGGCCATGGCTCACAGGCCCAGCTGCTCCGCAGCATGTGGGATCCTCCCGGACCGGGGCACGAACCCGTGTCCCCTGCATTGGCAGGTGGACTCTCAACCACTGCGCCACTAGGGAAGCCCCATCACCATACTTTTGATTAGAGTTTACATAGTATTCTTTTTCGTTTTTTTTTTGCAGTACGCGGGCCTCTCACTGCTGTGGCTTCCCCTGCTGTGGAGCACAGGCTCCGGACATGCAGGCCCAGTGGCCATGGCTCACGGGCCCAGCCGCTCCGCGGCATGTGGGATCTTCCCAGACCAGGGCACGAACCCGCGTCCCCTGCATCGTCAGGCGGACTCCCAACTACTGTGCCACCAGGGAAGCCCCATAGTATTCTTTTTCTTTTAACACATATGTGTCCTTAAGTTTAAAGTGGATCTCTTGTGAACAGAATATAGTTGAGCGTTTTAAAAAATAATTTTGTTATTTTATTGAAATGAGGGGTCTATATACATTTAACGTTGAACATGATATAGTAGGCTTTCCGTCTATCACCCTGATACTAGTTTCCTATTTGTCTCTTTCTGGTCCTTCTTTGAATTAGTCAAGCATTATTTGTTCCTCTCTTCTAGTTTTTTAGTTATACATTTTTTATAGGTGCATATGCATTTTTAAGTAGTTGCCTAACAGATTACAATATGCATCCTTGGTTTATTAGATTCCGCTCAAATTTGTACTTTTAACAGTTGCTGAAAAATACAGGAAACTTGCAACAATATAACTTCATGAATTCTGCTGTCCTTTATGTTAGTCTTGTCATATTTTATACTTCTACATATGTTTAAACTATACTATTCATTGTTACTGTTATTTAATTAAATTAATTAATTTATTTATTTTTGGCTGCGTTGGGTCTTTGTTGCTGCACGTGGGCTTTCTCTAGTTGTGGCGAGCGGGGGTTACTCTTTGTTGCCGTGCGCATGCTTCTCTTGTTGTGGAGCACAGGCTCTCGGCACACGGGCTTCAGTAGTTGCGGCACGTGGGCTCAGTAGTTGTGGCTTGCGGGCTATAGAGCGCAGGCTCAGTAGTTGTGGCGCACGGGCTCAGTTGCTCCGCGGCATGTGGGATCTTCCCAGACCAGGGCTCGAACCCATGTCCCCTGCACTGGCAGGCAGATTCTTAACCACTGTGCCACCAGGAAAGTCCCACTATTATTTTAAATGTTAATATTTTTATTTATTTACATATTTACCTTTCCATTCCTATTAATCCCTCTAGTTCTGTGCCATTTTCATTTAGCTGGATGAATTCTCTTCATTTGTTACAGGTTATCTTAGCTTTTGTTCATCTGAAACTATTATTGTTTCATTTTTGTGTTTGGAGGTTATTTTCTCTTAGTATAGAATTCTAGGTTGGTTGTTGATTATTTTCTTTTTCTGTCTTAGCACTTTATAGATGTCATTTTTTAAATATTCTATTTCCATTATTTCTGATAAAAAATAGGTTTTTAGTCTAATTGCCATTCACCTGAAGGTAATGTGTTTTATTTTCCCTGGCTACTTTTAAGATTTTCACTTTGACTTTGGTTTTTAGGACTTTGAAGTATCTAGCCATGGTTTTCTTCATATCCTGCTGAGGTTTGTAGCGCTTCATACGTTTGCTAGAGACTCATGTCTTTTGTTAGCTTTGGAAAATTCTTGAGCAGTATTCTTATTGCTTATGTTTTATTTTCTCTTCTCTACATTTTTTCTCTTTTTTTGGCTGCACTGCATGGCTTGTGGGATTTTAGCTCCCCAACCAGGTATCAAGCCCATGTCCTTGGCAGTGAGAGCACGGAGTCCTAACCTCTGGACCTCCAGGGAATTCCCTCTCTTCTACTTTTGTAACTCCAGTTAGATGTGTTTTAGGCCTTTTCACCATGACGTACATGTCTTTCTTTACATTTTCTGCTCATATTTTCTCTCCTTTATATCTTTTTGATGTGTTGTATTTTCTATATGTTTGTTGCTCCCTTTGACTTAAGAATTCTAGGCTTTGCTGAAATTCTCCATTTGTCCTGTTTGTTTTTTGCCTTGAATATATCAATCAGTCATTTTTAAAGTCTCTCAGATAACTCTAAAATGTGAATGACCTATGTGTCTTCTCCTGTTTTCTATTATTTCTATTTGTTGTCCATCTGCTCTTTTGTTTTTTTTAAATGGAGATGAAATTCGCATAACATGAGGTTCATCATTTTAACCTTTAAAAGTACAGGCACCCCTCAGAGATATTGTGGATTCAGTTCCAGACCACCACTGTACAGTGAATATTGCAATAAAGCTAGTTACAGAAATTTTTCAGTTTCCCAGAGCATATAAAAGTTATGTTTAGACTGTACTGTAGTCTATGAAGTATGCAGTAGCACTGTGTCTAAAAATCAATGTACATACCTTAATTAAAAAATATTTTAGGGCTTCCCTGGTGGCGCAGTGGTTGGGGGTCCGCCTGCCAATGCAGGGGACACGGGTTCGTGCCCCGGCCCGGGAGGATCCCGCATGCCGCGGAGCGGCTGGGCCCGTGAGCCATGGCCGCTGGGCCTGCGCGTCCGGAGCCTGTGCTCCGCAGCGGGAGAGGCCACAACGGTGAGAGGCCCGCGTACCGCAAAAAAAAAAAAAAAAAAAAATTTTATTGCTAAAAAATGCTAACCATAATCTGAACCTTCAGTGAGTGATAATCTTTTTGCAATAGTAACATTAAAGGGCACTGCTCACAGACCACCATAACATATATAATAATCATGAAAAAGTTTGAAGTATTGTGAAAATTATCAAAATGTGACACAAAGACACGAAATGAGCAGATGCTGTTGGAAAAATGGTGTCGATCCACTTGTTCCACACAGGGTTGCCACAGACCTCTGATTTGTAGAAAAACATGGTATCTGTGAAGCACAATAAAATGAGGAATCCCTGTATACAAATTCAGTGGGTGTTAGTATATTCATAGTGCTGTGCAGCCATCACCATTATCTAATTCTAGGACACCATCACCCCAAAGAAGAAAACTCATGACCATTGACAGTCAACCTCAATTCTCCCCTCTGCCCGTCCCCTGGCAAAGACTGATCAGTCTACTTTCTGTCTCTCCGGCTTTGCCTATTCTGGACAGTTGATATAAATGGAATCATACAATGTATGGCCTTTTGAGTCTGACTTCTTCACTTAGCGCAGTGTTTTCAAGATTTATCCATGTTGTAGCGTGTATCACTACTTCATTCCATTTTGTGGCTGAATAATATTCCATTGTGTGGATATTTACCACATTTTGTTTATCAATTCATCAGCTGAAGGACATTTAGGTTTTTTTCTACCGTCTGGCTATTATGAATAGTGCTGCTGTGAACATTCACGTGTAAGTTTTGTGTGAGTGTACGTCTTCAGTTCTCTTGGGTCTATACCAGGAGTGGAATTGCTAGGTCATATGGTAACTCTATGTTTAACTCTTTGAGAAACCGCTAGTGTTCTCCACAATAGTTGCACCCTTTTACAATCCCATCAGCATGTACAAGAGATTTTCTCTGCATTCTTGCCAACACACGTTACTTTCTGTAGTTTCTTTTTTTTTAAAATTATTATAGCCATCCTAATGGGTGTTGGCCATTTATTCTTATTTTTTTAGAATGCCTTGTAACTTTTAATTGCGGGCTCATTGACTTGTTAGGGCTGATCTGTTTCAATTTTTACTTTAGTCCAAGGAGAGGCTTTTTTGAAGTCTCAACAGAGAGACTGAATTGTTTTTGAAGGCCCTTCTGATTTGGTGGGGCCTACACTCCAATCTTTGTCTCCCTCGAATTGGGCAGAAGCTGAAATCTCTTTTCAGCTCTTTTGCTTCCGAACTGCTGTTTTCTGCTCGTTTTCTTGAATTTACCCCTCTTTGTGTTTCTTCCTCTCTGGAACTTGGTTCTTTAATTTCCAGCTCTCTGTTAGCCAAAAATTCTGTCTTCTCTCCGTCTAGTAGGACTGCCACTTTCTACTTGGACTCTATTTTCCTGTTATACAGCAAAGTAAAGGAAAAGCCAAGTTGATTATGGGGCTGATTTTCTATTTTTCCCTTCTTTAAAGAGTTGTAGCCCCTCTTGTTCCTCTCTGTGTACATTACTCTTCAGTGCCTTCAAATGGTTTCTACATTTGTCTAGATTTTATAACTTTTATTAGCAAGAGGGTTGGTTTGGTACAAGCTAGTCTGTTATGATGGGAACCACGCATACTGATGTTTCATGAATTGAATCACAAGAAAATGAAAAACTAATACCTATTGAGAGTGAGAGCATGAATTTTCAAGAGAAAATCTGGACAAGGATATAGGAGAAAGGAATTTTATTTTCAAGCAAGAGGGCCAAGTCAGCCATATTGAAGGATGGTAAAGGATGATTTAAAGTGAGATATGTGACACTAAGTTGATATTTAGTAAGTTTTTTGAAAATGGAACAAAGTGTTTAAAGAATACAAATTGGATGAAGAATTTAAGATAAGAATTGAAGAGAAAATATTTAATGAGCAATTATTGGATTGGATTTAGTAGTGAAGAAATTAAGATTATGAATTTGGAACGAGTGCTATTAGAGTAGTACTTGGTTAATTTTGTAAATGTTAGTGGTTATTAGGTGGTTGGAGATTTGAGTGTTTACTGTGATGTCTAAAGAACAATGTATACCTGGTAAGTATGCCAGGGAGGATTGCGTTCGCAAAATCTGGGTGTAAACACAAAATCTGGGTGTAGACGCAGTAAACATACGGGAGGAAGAGAATGACTGAAGTTCTAGGAATGGACATTATGTTTAAAATGTAGACAAGTAGAGAAAGAAGGCAGAAATAGATTTATAAAGAACAATACTTCCCTATCCTCTTGTAGGATTAAAAAACTGGGGTTTGGAAAGAAACTATGTGCTTTCTCTACCCAAATATTCCCAAGAAGGGAGCCAGGTGTTATAGAGCACCTTGTATCTGTGTTTTTCCTTTCGCCCTTTTGTGAACTCTCAAGGTTAGTCAGTGATTTTTTTCACACTTTCATTAGGAAATTTGCCAAAGGCATCCTTTTGAGGCAGCTGTCTCTGTACCCTTGGAGGCCATCAGTAATGTTTCCAATCCATAGGAGTAGTCGGCACAAAAATGTTGGGCTGAGCTGAGTCTTTGCGGTTTAAAACATTCCCCCTCCAAAACCACTCCCCCTCCTCAAACAGTATAAAATATATCACATTTTGAAGCTTCTGGTCCTTAGTCTTTTGTTACTATATCTTTTCAGGTAAAATTCATCATTAATAGTAAATATATCCAAATATATTAATAATGAAAGGAGACTTAATTTTTAAAACATAATTTAAATAACAACAATAGTGGGCACATTAGAAATCCTTATACATAAATAAATAAGAATTCTTTTTGTATAGAATGTTATAAGTTTTAATTTTCACTGTAAAGTAGAATATACTTGAATCATGGTGTTCTTTTGGTGTAAGGTGGTCGGATGATATATTCATGCTGACGATCTTGTGAAGTCTTTTGAATCTTGTGAAGCATATTAAATATGATGTGGTTAAGTCCATGATTAAAATGCATTAGAATAAGTTGAAATGCATTTGTGTTTTTGTCCCTATTCAACTGAATAGTATAGGCAACTGTTATACCATATGCATCTTTAGTATATTAGTCTGACTGTTTTTCTTATTTTACTAAACTGTCTTCTTTCAGCCACCCACACAGAATATGCCTATGGGTCCTGGAGGGATGAATCAGAGCGGCCCTCCCCCACCTCCACGCTCACACAACATGCCTTCAGATGGAATGGTAGCTGGGGGTCCTCCTGCACCACACATGCAGAACCAGATGAACGGCCAGATGCCTGGTAAGTTTTTCTCCTCTAAGACATTAACACCGGAGTTGCTTAGCAACTGAAACGACGTGGGGGCTCAAGGGATACTAGATTGTTGATGACAAAACTGCTTTGAATGCCCCCGAGTCCAAGCTCTCTTAGAGTTTGTTAGCTACAGAGCTACGTGACCTGTATTCAGTGTTTATCAGGCTGCCCTTGGGCTTTGATGTAGCTGACACACAGCATTCCTCTGATGAACAGAACTGGCTAAATTTAGTCTGTCTGAAACTATGCAATACAGCTGGCTTTAGAAGCTTTTGGGGGGAAAAAGGCATTGTGCCATAGCTTAAGAATTAAGATCTGTTTATAAAAATGTGTAACATTTCTCTGAGTTTTGTATTTACTTAAAAATTTATTGGTCTCAGAAACAGTATTGCTGGAAAAGACACATGGGGAGAAAAAACAAAACAGGCTCTAAAGTGCTCATGTATTTAGTATTTCCTCATTGGTCTTTTGAAACTGAGTATGCATTTTTATGAATACATGTTCATAGTATAGTAGAAATATGGAAATTGATATTGAAGCAAAATTAAAAGCTGAAAAGTGTCAGGTTTCTTATATAATGAACCATTTACTATTTATCCATTTTAAGTTTAGAGCCGCTTAAAATATCCTTGGGACCATTGGATGCTTATTTAGTTACCTTTTGCTGGTTTGAATTTTTAATCTGAAAAGTATCAGTATCTTTAAACTATTTTGTTTTTGTAACATCAGTCACACCCATACCTATAATTCATATTTTTACTTTCTAAAGACAAAGGTTGTTTTCATTAACAAAAAGAAAGTATTAAACAAATAGCAATAAAGAGAGTAAGTTAAAATAACAGAGCAATTTATTTTTTAAATTAGTAATATTAGCATCCTTAGGATAGTGTTGTCTTAACTGATTATGTTGGTTGGTAGCATTGGTGTCCAGGGACTATGGGTGTAAAAAATGAAGCAAAAGAGAGCACAGAGCAAAAGAGGCCAGATAGCCTGGCTTATAGGAGATTGATGTGTGATGGGTCATGTAGGAGGGCTGTGGTGTCTTGGTGGCAACCTTCTCTTTCCTGCCAAGGCTTCCACGGTCATGGCCCAGTGGCCCTCCACCATGTGGAGGTAGGAATAAAGAGGTAACTACTTGTCTGGTTGTGGTCAGAAGCAAGCTTCTTGCTTAATCCACATCTAGCTCATTAGGACACATTGTTTATAAAACTGGTGGGGTAGTGCTAATGCAGGTTAGCATGTTAGAGGAGTTTTGTGACTTTTTATGGTGGTACCTTTTTTTTTTTGGTGGTACGCGGGCCTCTCACTGTTGTGGCCTCTCCCGTTGCGGAGCACAGGCTCCGGACGCGCAAGCTCAGCGGCCATGGCTCACGGGCCCAGCCGCTCCGCGGCATGTGGGATCTTCCCGGACCAGGGCATGAACCCGTGTCCCCTGCATTGGCAGGCAGACTCCCAACCCCTGCGCCACCAGGGAAGCCCGGTGGTATCTTTAATTAGGATTTTGACTCAACTTCTCCAGATAACATTCAAGCCTAAGGCTGAGGAAGCAAGCAGCAGCAATATAATTATTGTTAACGTGGCATTTTCGTTTTTGTGTACGGCTGTCTGGAATAAGATATACTCTTTATGAGCCAGAGATTTTCAACCACTTATGACCTAGATTGTCCAGAATACCGTAGAGCTTCTAAAACAATTTATAATTAGAGAGTTTACAGTTAGATGTAGGAGAAATTGGAAGTCCAGCTACTTATATTGTCTTTATTTAATAAGTTTTGTATAGTATTTAGCCAACCTCTTTATGCACACAAATTTGTAACTAGGCTTTTAATTTCCGATTTTAGTTTTGTTCTTAATATTTTATTTTATAATGTAAGTTGCAGTGCTTCTTATATGCTGTTTGATTTGTTCGTATATCCTCTTAGTCTTAGGTTCCTTTTAAAAAAAATTGATTAAAAAAAATTAGATAATACGTGTCTATGGCACCAAAATAAAAAAGGTACAAAAAGGCGCATACAGCCCCTACCTACCCAGACTCTTTGTTCCAGACAGGCATTGGTACCCAGTTATCCTTGAAAAACATATGCATATGCATGTATACATTCTATTTTCTTTTTTCTTATTCTTTTTTTAAAAACACAAATGGTAGCATATAGTAGATATTACTAGATATCATTTTTTTACCTCTTAAAGGTTTCTCTTGGAGACCATGAGTATATAAACATATATTTTGGAGACCAGTCGGTATATAAAGAGCTGCCTCATTCCTTTTGATGACTGCATTACATTCTTTTTTATGGATGCCTCTAATTTACTTGGACAGTTCCCTTCTGACAGAAATATAGGTTATTTCTAGTCTTTTGGTGTTAAAAATTATGCTCTTGTGACTATGCCTGTAAAATATAAATAAATAAGTAAACAGATAAACTTAAAATTTTGCATCCATATACATACACACACAAAAACTTGTATATTTATAGGATAAGTTCCTAGAACTGAAATTGCTAGGTTAAAGGTATATGCATTTTATTTTTATTCATTCATTCATTCATTCATTCATTTATGGCTGCGCTGGGTCCTTGTTGCTGCATGCGGGCTTTCTTTAGTTTCAGGGGGCTACTCTTCATTTCGGTGCGCAGGCTTCTCATTGCCGTGGCTTCTCTTGTTGCGGAGCACAGGCTTTAGGTGCGCGGGCTTCAGTAGTTGTGACATACGGGCTCAGTAGTTGTGACATGCAGGCTCAGTAGTTATGGTGCATGGGCTTAGTTGCTCGGAGGCATGTGGGATCTTCCTGGACCAGGGCTCAAACCCGTGTCCCCTGCATTAGCACCACTTCCCCTGCACTGTACCACCAGGGAAGCCCTAAAGGTATATGTATTTTAAAATATGGTAGTTATTACCATATTGGTTTACATAAAAATAGTAGACCAGTTTATAGTAGACTTATTTATACATTTATATTCTCTCAACAAAGTATGAGAGTGCTTCTTTCTTCATAATATAATTGGAACAAAACTTTTGATCTTTGTAAATCTAAAAGGTGAAAAGTGGATCTCATAGTTTTAATTTGCCTTTTTATTATATTAAATAAAGCAAGCAATTTTCTCATGTTTTATGACCGCTTTTGTAGTTTTCTTGTGAAGTGATCATTCATATACTTGGCCCTTTTACTGCTGGTGGTCTTTTACTTGCTTTATATGTTAAGTAAGTAGTTTGGTCTGTGATATTTCTTGTAAATAATTTTTTCCCAGTTTATCTTTTTATTACTTAATTTTTTTTTGTTGGTCATGTGCAAATGTTTTATTTTTATGTACTCTACTTTATAAATCTTTTATGGTTCTGGGTTTTTTGGCATACTTAAAGAGGCCCTTACAGTCCAAGATTATTTTTAAAATTCTCCGTTTTGCAATACTCTGTTATGATTTCTTTGCTTTTTCTTCTTTTTAATGTTTAATTTTTTTATTCATCTGGACTTAGTTTTGGTAGAAGGAATGTGGTAGGAACCCAACCTGTATTTTTCCAGATATCTACTCAGTTGTTAAACATCATTTATTGAATTATCTTTTCTTTTGTTCATTGGTACTTAATGTCAGTGCCATTGTCATTTACCAAATTATGCATTTCCATCACTTTCAGACTGTGTTCTAGGTTTATTGATCTGTTAATCAGTTCACTTATGTGTTAATACTACATAGTTTTAATTCAGCTTTATATGTTTTGGTCTCTTACAAAACAAGTCCTCCTTCATTACTCTTTTTTTTTTTTTTCCCAGGATGTTCCTGGCTTTTCAAAAGCAACAGTTTCTTAATCTGTAAAATGATAATAATGTCTACCTCACAGTATTTGCTATCATTCATGTAAAGCATTTACTTTGTTTGCTATTGATTAAATACTCAAGTTATTGTTTGTGCTCTTGTTACATTAATGCAAAAAAATAAGCTTTTTAAGGTACTTTTGTATAGATCATCTGTTTAACTTTCATATTTTGGTTCTGATCACTTTTCTTCAAAGGGCCTAACCATATGCCTATGCAGGGACCTGGACCCAATCAACTCAATATGACAAACAGTTCCATGAATATGCCTTCAAGTAGCCACGGGTCCATGGGAGGTTACAGCCATTCCGTGCCATCGTCCCAGAGCATGCCGGTACAGAACCAGATGACCATGAGTCAAGGGCAGCCAATGGGAAACTATGGCCCCAGACCAAATATGAATATTCAACCAAACCAAGGTAAGTAAGCTTTATAAAATTCTTGACTAGGATGCTCCATTAGCCTTCGAAAATCAAACAGTTTTTTCAAAATGTTAGCTGATTTGCAAAATTACAAGTTTGAAGTGAGGAACAATAATACCCATAGAAAAGGAACATCAAGTTCGAAACCAACTTAAAATAATTTTTTCCTTTTACATTTAGAAATTAAAATGCTCAATTTAGCTTTTTAAGCTTATTTATTTTTATGTCTTTTGGACAGTTTGAGATTTTATATTTTTGGATTTTTAAGCTAATCAATGAATAACCAAACATTTGGTTAGAGCTAGAAAACTGAGAAAATACAATTTTATCTTTGTAAGTACAGTCCTTAAAAAACATCTGTGGTTCATTTTACTTGTGAAGAATATATTAATTTCTATGAATTTCCCTTGATTTAATGTTTTCTGATGCTGTGTTTCAGCATTAAAGGTAATTTTAACATAATTTGTTATTAGAATGTTCAGTGGAGGTGCTGCTGTATTCTTATATTCTTAGAGTGGTGTGAAGTCTATTAAAGTTTATTACCAGCCTCAGAGAATGAAATTGTTATCATGTTTCTCTTTTAAGTATTCTTGTGAATAATAACTAAAAACCAGTAAGTGGCGCTCTGTTCTGCTAATTGCCTGGGAAAACATTTGGCCTGTTGCCAGCCTAAAGCTATTTCAGTTACTAAATGCGGTGAGGTTAAGAGTCTAAGATAGAATTAAATGTATTTGCAATAAAATTTTCTAGATTTTGCTTATGAAAAACACATCACCAGAGTACACCCAGAAAAAGGAAGTTAATCTGTTGATCATGATTTTTGATGAAATAATATATTGTAATTTTAAAATATTAATAAAGATATTTTCTGTAATTTAGATAAAATACACCGGAAACAAAGGGAGATAATAGAACAAATTGTCAATGGATGCAGCTTCACAAAACTGGCACTTGCTCCATTTTTCCCCGCAAAAGTTGTTCAGTGCCCATGGTGGAGTATTTTTTTTTATTCTGTCAATTAAAGGTTCAAAACAACAGCAAGATCCAGTCAGTGCTAGATCAGAAGGGGGTTCAGATGTTCCTCTGCACAGTTTGGTTACCAGGAAAAAGCAGAAAAATCGATAGTGATTCTTTACAGCAACCGCCGTAGTTATGGTACACTTCTTACAAAGTATAGTTAAGGAAAGGTGGGATGTGCGCAAAAATGGATGTTGCTGCAGCATGGTTTGATATGACATTATAAGATCTGAAGAAGAAAAAATAATGCATGCAGCAGTGTGTATGTATAAAATAGTTAACTGTTTTTGGAGAAAGGACTTGAAGTGTTTATAGGAATTTTTTGTTCAAAACATAGGGACCAACTAGTCTTTCTATTTTTTTTTAACTAAAATTATTTTTCTTTTATTGAGTTATAATTAACATACAATATTAGTTTCAGGTGTACAACATCATGATTCGATATTTTCACACATGAAATGATCACCATGATAAGTCTAGTTACCAACTGTCATTGAACAAAATGGTTAAATATTATTGACTGTATTCCCTATGTGAAAAATTTAAAAAAAAAACGTATTAATGCAAAGGCTAATATAATAAAAACATGTAGACCTACCACACAAAACATGTCATTTCAAAAAGCTGCTCAAAAAGTTGGCCCTATTAAATTTACTGAGTATATATTACTATGTTCATGGTCATTATAAAAATTTTAACAGTTACTATTTTTTTAGCTTTAAAAGAAAAATGAGTTTAGATGACAGTGGCATTGTAATTGGTGCCTACTTTTAGTTGTAGTTTTATTTATTTATTTTTAGTTGTGGTTTTATACATATCTGTGAATTGAGAAAACTGAAATATTTTTTAATTCAGCATTTAGGTTTATTATTTTAGCAGAATATTTCCCTCTAAGTTTTCTTATGAGGACTACTGCTTTTAGGTGAAACGTTTAGCAAGTTTTTAATGTTAATTTCTTTCTTAAATTGCTAGGAAAATGTTGTAAATAGTCAATCCAGCAAACTTTCCATGTTATTCTCACTGTTACCCAGATAAAGTTCAGTGACCATCACTTTGAACTTTAGGAGTAAGACCTGTGTTCAGAGTGAATCACTGTCTTCTTATGTATTGGATCTACTCACTCATGGAGAGAGAGCGTAAGCTCCACTGGAATTCAGAAAGCTCCAGAAAGGGAGAAGTTTGCCTCTTTTGTTCACACTGTTTTGTTCTGGTGCCTAGAACAAAACCTGAGGGTAGGCATACAAATCTGTCTCTTCAGTGAATAGGAACTGAAACCAGATGTTATATGATAACCCGGAAAGACAGAGTTAGTGCCTTAAAGATGTTTCTTTAAAAGTCAAATTGGAATAGTAAGGCTTTCTGGACCAACAGATAGCATTTGGTAGAATCAGCAGTTTTCATTCCCAGGCATTACTGATTATCGCTTTCCACATTTAACACCATTTTACTTACTTATTCCATATTCAAATATAAGGATTTTCACAAATTGTTATATTTGTGTTAAAGCATGTATTTCACAAGTTCCGGGTATGGTATATAATTCTTCAGACTTGGATCCAAGTATTGGCCCCACAGATTACCGTGTGTGGGATCTTTGACTCACTCACTCAATTTCTTTAAGTAAGATTAAGTGAGATGATAGCATTTAAAAATCCTAATTCGGTAATTGTATAGTTTACATAAAATCAGTTAGAATAAACAAGGTAGTTTTTTTTTTTTGTAATAAAAACTCAAGATCAGTTTACTGGCTATTGTCTTTTTTAACCATAAGATCTAATTTATTTCTGGCTTTAATTTTGTTTGAATAGTATTAAGAAAGTTTTGATTCATTTAGCTAATAAGTTGCAAGTGATAATGATCTGATCTAGAGGCTTGGAATTAGAGTAGTGGGAAATTTTTCTTTCAGTACCTTTATTATTGTAAATATGAAGGGCAAAAAGTATGTATTACCATAGCCAGGACTGTTATATTTACTCTTATTATACAGTGGTTTATTATCTGATCAGAGCTGTACACATCTTTGGGTTAGTAGCTACTGTTATTATCCTCATTCCGTGCATGAGGAAACACATCCTTTGGAAATACAGGCAGGCCTGCTGTTGCAAAGTTCTGATATGCATGCACTTCTGTTACCACAATTTAGTTAAATAACACCTGTTGCCGAACAACGTGGTTCAGAGTTCACTTACCATGGTGTATTAACTGTGAGTAGTTGCATAAAGCACAGACTTGGCTGCTGTCTCCTCAGTCCACAAATCACTGTATTTATGATTGTCATGATCGATGACCATTCACGTCACTTTCAGATTCTGTCAGTGATTGATCACTGTGCATCCATCCGTTATGCACATAACAGCAAAGCATGGAGTTGTGTTGCTTCCTTGGCTCCCAGAGATACATGTTATTTTATAAAAATAGATAATTCAAAGAGGGCCTTGGCCAACAAAGATTAAAAAAAAGTCTAACAAAGAAATGAAAAGTAATACTGCGGGAAATAAATCCAAGTCCTTTGTAAGTAGAATTAGAGAAGGAATTGCTGACCTTGGGAATGTTGACACTGCTGCCATTTGAGAGACTCTAGATCTGCATTGCAGGTCCTCAGTGAAGGTGAACTTGCTGATGTAAATGAGGAAACTGGCTGTGATGAAAGAACGAAGATGTCCCAGAGAAAGCGAGACTAGCAAAATATTTTGTATTAAGGAAAGTCTTGGAGACATTTCATAACATTGAAAGCGCAAAGGATAAAACGTTGGAAGTTGATCTGCACTCTTTTTTAAAAATTTATTTATTTTTGGCTGCATTGGGTCTTCGTTGCTGCACGCGGGCTTTTTCTAGTTGCAGCGGGCAGGGACCACTCTTCGTTGTGGTGCACAGGCTTCTCATTGCAGTGGCTTCTCTGGTTATGGAGCACAGGCTCTAGGCACGTGGCCTTCAGTAGTTGCAGCACGTGGGCTCAGTAGTTGTGGCTCACGGGCTCTAGTCGCAGGCTCAGTAGTTGTGGTGCATGGGCTTAGATGTTCTGCAGCATGGGGGATCTTCCGGGACCAGGGATCGAACCCTTGTCCCCTGCATTGGCAGGTGGGTTCTTAACTACTGCGCCACCAGGGAAGCCCTGGAAGTTGGTCTATACTTAAAAAGGAATATGCCAATTTGCCAAGCTATAGAAAAGACGCTAGCTCCGAATCATCAGTTACATCATGACAATTTGGAGCTAGCATCTTTTTGAACTAAAGATGGGAAGATAATAAATCATGTTTGTATACTGATAGGAATGATCCATTGGAGAGAGGGGAATTGATGCTGCAAGAGAGTGAGGAAAGGAACAATTGCAGGAGCAATGTATTTGAGCTGCTGGGAGGAGTTTGAGGTCAAAGTCCCCAAGACTTCTGTCACCTGAGTCTAGCCCACTGCAGAGTTACCGGGAACAGTCCCCAAGGTTGGCTTCATATTTGACACCAGTTAAAAGTCTAGGGTTCCCAAAACTACTCTCAAGTTCAGTGATTTGCTGGAAAGACTCACAGAACTCACTAAAAGTTGTTATACTTAGAGTTATGATTTATTACAGTGAAAGGATACAGATTAATGTCAGCCAAGGGAAGAATCCAGAAGACGTATGAATGCAGAGTTTCTTTCCCATGCAGTCAGGATGCTTTGCTCTCCTGGTCCAGTGTGTGACACACAGAGTATTGGTAACCAGGGGAATTCACCCGAACCTCCATCAATGTTCAGAGTTTATATTGGGGCTCCATTATGTAGATTTGATTGATTGATTGATTGATTGCTCACAGTGTCTGTCTCAGTCTCCAGTCTCTGGTCCCTCTGGGCATGATTCAGAGCTCCCGCCAACCAGGTTCAGGAGCTTTAGGAATCCTCAGTTTAATAAATTTAGTAAATCTTCAATATAAAAAAGCACTGTGATATTATACTGAATTTCAAGTACAACACAGAATATCTACAAATGAAAGAATTATTTCAAATATTTTATTCCATAGAAATATCATGTGTACCTCCATAGTGGATTTGAGTGAGTGAGAACTGTGCATACACTCATCTTTCTTCACTGTAAAAATTGGTAAATTGGGTTTCCCTGGTGGTGCAGTGGTTGAGAGTCCGCCTGCCGATGCAGGGGACACGGGTTCGTGCCCTGGTCCGGGAAGATCCCACATGCCCTGGAGCGGCTGGACCCGTGAGCCATGGCCACTGAGCCTGCGCGCCCGGAGCCTGTGCTCCACAACTGGAGAGGCCACAACAGTGAGAGGCCCGTGTATGGGGGGAAAAAAAAAATTGGTAAATCAACATTGGTAATATTGCAAGTTTCTTTTTGTTACAGTTTAGGTATACACAACCATTACATTGTAGTTCAGACTAGATGCTTTGTTTAAACATTTGATCATTATTCCTATATTGGATGGGTTTTTCAAGATTGTAATCTTTCCCCCACTGATGACATTTTTCTGGTTATAAAATATTTAATATGAAAAATTTGGAAAAGAAGGAAAAGCATAGAGCATAAAATAAAATCACCTATATAATCTTGCACTATAAGTTTTAAATTACTCCACAGACAGGGTACAGTCCACTTACGGATAGTAAGTAACCTGTACTTAGGCTCTTTGTAGCAACAGTTTGAGTACCTGTAATTACATAATTATTTGTAAATATCTGTTTTATTATTTTTCCCTAGACTCTTTAAGTTCTGTGAATTCAGGAACTGTGTCATGTTTTTGTTCACTATTTTATCCTATTTGTTAACTGATAGATTAGCTAGATTTCCTGCTGCTGTAACAAATTAGAAAACTAGCATCCTTGTCTGTTGTATTGTCACCCATTGGCTGTCATTCCATGAATGAACCGAAGAAGGAACCTGTCAGGTACTGTCAGAGGAAGCAGATGATGGTCAGTTATACCAAAACCTTTCCGGTTTGGGAGACAGAATCCAGATGAATTTCTATTCAACAGATTATAAACTTAGTTTCATTATGACTCATTTTAAAATATTTTTTATTTTGAAATAATTGTAGGTTTACAGGAAGTTGCAGAGGTAATGTAGAGAGATCCTGTGTATCCTCCTTTCAATCATCTTTAAGCCCTGGCAACCACTGTTGCTCTTCTCTCCATTTCTATTATTTTGTCATTTTCAGAATGCTACATAAATGGTATAATGCAGTGTGCAGCCTTTTGAGATTGGCTTTTTTTACTCAGCATGATTAATATTTATTCAACTTGTTGCGTGTATCAGTTGTTCATTCCTTTTTGTTGCTGAGTAGTATTCCATGTTATGGCTGTACCACAGTTTGTTTAACCATTCATCTATTGAGGGACATTTCAGTTTCTAGTTTTTGGCTTTAACAAATAAAGATGCTCTGAACAGTCGTGTACATGATAATGTTTTTGTTTGGACATTAGTTTTCATTTTTCTGGGATAAATAACCAGGAGTGCTATTTCTGGGTCATATCATAAGTTATATATTGAGTTTTTTTAGAAACTGCCGAAGTGATCACCAAAGTAACTACCATTTTACCATCCCACCAGCAATGAGTGAGAGATCTGCTTTTTCCAAGTCCTTGCCAGCATTTGGTATTGTCAGTTTTCTTCTTTTTTATCTTAGCTGTTCTAAAAATGTATAGTAGGCTACATCTCATTGTGGTCCTGATTTGCATCTCCCCAATGGCTACTGATACTGGACATCTTTTCATGTGCTTATTTGCCATCTCTATATCCTCTTCAGTGAAATGTCTCTTCATGTCTTTTGCCCGTTTTCTAGTTGAATTATTTTTTAACTGTCTATCTGTCCATCCATCTACTCATCCATTAATAGCATCTTTTTCAGAATGCATTTCAGAGTAACTTGCAGATGTTAGTACACTTTACCCATGAATACTTTAGTCTGCATATCATTAGAGCTCAACGTTTAAAAATTTTTCTTTTTTCTTTTAATAGTTTTTTCTTTAGGTAATATTTACATGCAATGAAGTGCACCAATCTTAAGTGTGTCATTCACTGGGTTTTGACGTATTTGTAACATTTACTCCTTGGGACTCATTTTACAGCTAACATCCTAGGTGCCCTTATGGGATGCAGTTCTAATCCAGTTTAACCATTTTGCATGAACTATAATCTGGTTGCTTTTATGGTAAAAGGGGACAATTGGTTACTTCTTTTCCATTACGCCTCTGTCTCAGTGTGTGATCCTAAGAGTACCGGGATAAGAATCATCTGGGGTAGCTGTTAAAACAAGATTTGTCTGCTCCACCCCATACCTGCTAAATCAGAAGCTCTGGGGGTAAATTTTGGAAATTATGTTTTACAAACATTCCAAGTTCATACTTACTTACAGTCCATTCCCTCAGAAGTTTTTTCTAGGCAGGATCATTTCTTCTGTACCTGATGGCTGATAACTTTTCAGCTTTCATGCTAAGTGACACAAAGCTATATGTTCTAATATAGCCCATCTCCATGGCTTTCTACTTGGACAAGATAGGACCTTACTTTCACAACAGATTGTCACTTGTGTCCCATAAATCTAGAGCTTGTGGAATGCCTTTCATTCTACAATAGATGTTTAACAGTGACTTTGTTTTCGAATTAATATTGTATAGTATAGTTGAAACTATTAAGAGAAGTTGGCTAAGAGATTGCCTAGCTTTTTACTTTGCTGGATTTATTAAGCCACAACACATCCCTTTTCCAATTTTCAATCACCAGAAAACTGAATACATAATCTAATTCTCAGACTAGTTTGTAGAGATGCCTGTGATTTAGAATTATGCCCTTGAGAATCCAGGACTTCTTAACTCAGCACTATTGACATTTTGAGCTGCATAATTCTTTGTTGTTGGGGCCTGTCCTGTGCATTGTGAGATATTTAGCAGTATTTCTGCCCTGTACCCACTAGGTGACAGTAGCAACCCCCCACACCAGTTGCGACGACCAAAAATGCCTCCAAACTTTACTGAATGTCCCCTGGGGACAAAATCACCCACAGTTGAAAATCACAGCCTTAAGAAATAATTACTGTAAGGAAGTACATGTAAGGATTGTCTGTGCTACTGAAGAAACTAACAATAACAGAAGTTATTGATTGATACTATTATGTTTCAGTACTTTTGAATACTTTCATGAGATTTCTCTAAAAACTTCATGTTATGAAAAGTTTGCATCTCTTAATGGACTGTTCTTTTTACTAGATAAAATCTATCATGGTTCTATTTCTTCATTGGTTTCTAGGAAATTCAGCTAAGTTTGTACTAGTTAACAGTGACTTTACTAAGCTGCTGGGATTTTCTTAGTTACTTGGCTCATGTTCTTTTATCCTTGGTGTTATATCTAAATGTCTTATTATGAACTGCTTGAAACTCTTGATGAGCACAGATGTACGTTTTTGGTAAGTAAAGAATCCTATTCGCTTTAAGTGGCTATTTAATAGGTGGGTGAGCTAATTGAATTTACTGGAATACAGGGATTTTTTTTCTTGCAAATAAACCATTAGTAATACATTCAAATGAGAGCTGTAAGTGGTTTAGTTTGAGACTGAATGGTTAAGGAACAAGTAGTAAAATGTGAGCAGTAGATGATGAAACATGAACAAGAAAATAGGCTTGGAGTAGGTATTATCTACGCGGTTTCGTGGTCACTATAACAGAGATAATAGATGAAGTGAAGAAACTTCTTGTATTCTAGGATTTTATTATTAGAGTGATGATGTTACATAGAACTGTTTTCCTGGGAGATATTACATGGGAGAAGTATGATTTGACTTCGAAGAAGAGGTACACGTAATGGTTAAGAGCATGGCTTTAGAGTTCTCACCACCATTTCCTAGCTATGCAACTTTAGGTAAGGTTCTTCATGCTTGTATGCCTTAAGTTTTCTTACTTGTAAAGTGAAGTTGATAACAATACTACATGTTTCATAGGGTTTGAGGAGGATAAATAATAGACATAAAGCTCTTAGCTTGGGCTTCCCTGGTGGCACAGTGGTTAAGAATCCGCCTGCCAATGCAGGGGACATGGGTTCGAGCCCTGGTCTGGGAAGATCCCACATGCTGCGTAGCAACTAAGCCCGTGCGCCACAACTACTGAGCCCATGTGCCATAACTACTGAAGCCCGCACACCTAGAGCCCGTGCTCTGCAACAAGAAAAAAAAAAGCTCTTAGCTTAATGCCTGGCCCTTAATAAGTGCTCATTAACTGTTAGCTGTCATTTTTAACCTTCACTTAAAATAATTCATAGATTAATGGTATGATTTACAGAGTTTTAGTGTATTGGTTTGCATCTCAAGATATGAATATATATGCATGTATGTATATATTATATGTATATAGAATTTAAAAAATTATATAGTTCTAAATTCTTCACAAATTATTTGAAGCTTATTTTTTTAAATTAATTTATTTTAGTTTAGCTTTGGCTGCTTTGGGTCTCCATTGCTGTGCAAAGCTTATTGTTATCTTTATAGTTGAGTCTTAAAAAAATTCTTCTTTTTGAACAAGTAACTTGAGACAAAACTAAGTATTAACTGTCTCATTGGAGCAAAGAATTCCAGTAATGTAAAATACGGTGATTTGGGAATATTTTACATCTGTTTAAGGTATAGGACATTGTTTCCATAGAATATCTGTTAGGGTGTGAAACTCAAAATGGAAAGAAATAATGTGGTGATGTACATTTGTGACATGTCCTTTTAAAACACTTTTACAAAACCATATTATAATTAAGACATTAGTAGGATCTTTGTATCACACTTTTTAGTTCATCTTAGCATCAGAATGATTCATGTAAAAGATAAAGAGTAACCTTTAAGCATACAGTAATGTGTGAGGTCACTATTTGTAGAAAATGATTTTAATAGACTTATAATCTTCACTCTGTAGCACAAATTTTTAGAACTTATTTTGGGGGTAACCTTTTGAGATTTAGCTCTCTTATTTCCATTAGTATCTCAAGAGATAACATACATTTATTTGCCAATGTAGCATATTTCATTATCGTAAGAAAAATAATATGCTTCCTAAACAATCATAATTGAAGTCGAAATTTTTTTTAATGGATAAGGCTTCAAGGGAAAAGATGAAAAGTACCATGTTTTAGGAGTGCTCTCCTCCTCCATTCTCTGCCGTTTTAGGCTTGATCTTGAATGATGTCAGGGATCCTTAGAGGGAGAGAAGTGACAGAGAATAAAAGAAGGGTGGTAATTGAGCTCTTTGGGATTGGAAGTGCTGACAGTCCCCAAAGATAAAGCACAAGTGGCATGGTCTTTTCTATCTAGGGCTTAAACTAGAATTACTTTTCTCCTTTACAGCAGAGCTTGGAATTTTGTTGTTATTGTATCCTTTGGGATTTCCCCCCAGCTATTGTGTTTTTGCTTTCTTTCTCCTTTATTTTTAATTTTGCTTCCAGTGCATATTATATGCTTTAATTTTATAGTTATCTTCTGTTAAGACAAGAGGTCTTTAATCAGTGATAGAGAAGAAAGACAAGGCAAAACCTTCATTTACTAAAAATGAAATCTATAAATGGCCAATCATGCTGCCTACTATATTATGAATGCTAGTATTCAGTACTTTATTATATACAAAATACATTTTAAAAATTGTAACCTCAGTTAAAGTAGTGTTTTGGAACTTTTTAAATTGCATAATTTGTTTCTGAACTACTAAGTTTGCTATAGCTTCAGTAGAGGCAGTGAAGAACAGTAGAATAAATGTGCTTTTGAAGTCAAACTTGAGTTATGCCTGATTCCCAGTTGATATCTATTAGCTTATATGATCTTGATCTTTGGATTCTTTGGCTAAAAACTTGACAATTAGTATCCTTGCCTTTGGTAGTTGTTAGTGATTTACATTAAATAAATGTGAAAGCGTGTCTGGTAGTGTTAAGTGCATTCTGTGTCAAGTTCTCTTCCCCTCCACTCTCCACTGAGCCACCTTATCCCTACTATTAGGAGTTTATTGTTGAAAAAAAAAGTCCCAGAGTAACCTTTGAAAGGTTTATATTTATGACAAAATTAGAAGGAAAAAGGAATTTAAAAAGAAGTAGAAGAACAGAAGAAGGCAAGTAGGAGAAAAAGAGTTAGCTCTGATAAAATACTTCTTTAGATAACCAGTTCTTCAAACTGGAAGAGTGAGTTCTTTCTGCTTACATTGTTGCTGCTATTGTAGGTCAGCAACATATTTAAAGAGGTGGGCATGTTTTGTTTTGAATTTTTATATAAATAATGAGCTTTTGGCTCATCTGGGCAGTTTTGCCTGTAAAAGTTTTCTAGTTCTTTGCCTTTTGTACTTTCTTCTTAAATTTTCCCCAAGTCAGTAAAGGCGGGGAGTATGTAGCTCTTTAGGCAGTAAACTGGGGGATGACTCATACATACTTCTCAGATAGTAATGGTTATAATGGTAGAATGATGAGCTCCCCATACCATAACTTAGCCTGGGGAACCTCTGAAGAGCTGCTTACATGTTTACATGACAACACAGAACTTTATGGCCATTGTTCATTATATCATATGATATATTTTTACTGTTGCCAATGTGACACTATAGCAGTGGTCGTTGGGCTACCTCGATATTACTCACTTTGGAAACCGCATAGTTCTGATTTCTAAGTCTATGGCTTATTGTAGTTCTCTGCCTAGGTGTTTTTGAGTGTGTATGTGTGTGTTAGAGCTTATTAAGAAGCATTGTATAGTCTTGATTTCAGGAAGACCTTTTTAGTTTATAAATCTTAAAGTTGGAAAAAGGAAAGAAGACCCTTAGATTTTTGTTTTAAAATTGTTTATGAAATTCCACCAATATAAGGAGTATATTCATAAATGTGTTTGTAGTTTCCCTGTCTACCATTATATAATGACTGGGCATTGAAAAAGGAAAAAAAAAATGGATACACTGAAATTAGATTTCTTTCCGTTAGTTCGACTACTGATCTGCTGTGTGATTTTGTGGTTTACTTTGTTTTGGCATATGTTCTTATGTAGCATAAGGATTCTATCTTTCCTAGAAAGATTGCATAGATAAATACTATATAGTACATAATAAAAAAAATATATACATTCAGGATGTTCATATATTGTATCCACTCTTTTTTTAGAAATTGTTACAGTATTCCTCCAGTGGAATTCAAATCAGCTACCATGGATTACTTGTTTTCCCTTGTTTGCAGATTATTTTAGGCATGTGAACTGTAGTTCAAAGATTTGTTTTTATTACTTGAAGTCAGTTTATCTTGCAATAAATTATATAGTTTAGGGATTATATGATAAAAGATTTTTGTATTTCTCTTAAGATGTTAAAATTATATGCAAAAAATTACGTGCATAATGTTTTGTCTGTTTTCAGGTCCAATGATGCACCAGCAGCCTCCTTCTCAACAGTACAATATGCCGCAGGGAGGTGGGCAGCATTACCAAGGCCAGCAGCCACCTATGGGAATGATGGGTCAAGTTAACCAGGGCAATCATATGATGGCACAGAGACAGATTCCTCCCTATAGACCACCACAACAGGGTAGGATTCCATTTGGAAAATTTTTAACAGTAGTCGAAAGGCTTTAAATTTTAATGAACTTTTCATACAGGCAAAGTCAGAGCTTTTTGTTGCTTGATTTTTAAAAATCATATTTTATTATTTTTCTTAAAAGGTAGTGGGTATAGTAGGTACAAAGGGTCGCAGAAAGTGGATATGAACTTCCTGGTTTATAGCTTTCTTTTATTTATTCTTTTCTGGGAAAAGTTTACGTCAAAATTTTATATCGAAAGCTTACTAATTTACAGCAGAAAATACTGTTTTATTTTTGAGAAGTTACTAAATTTGAGAAGTTACTAAATATATGATCAGAAACAAACCCTAATTTATTTCAAACTGCTCTAATATCAAAATAAAAAAGAAATTAATTTTCTTCCAGTTTGAATCTCTTTTTAGGAAGTTAATGTTTGTTTTTTTGAGTTGGTATTGTTTGATACTGCATGTATGGTCTTAACATTAATTTTTGTGAAATGTGGTGTGTGGTGTTGCTGTGTGTTTATGTATGTGTGTGTATACGAATAGTCAAAAGTATCTGAAATGCCCCAAAGCATGGGAGGGGAATCTACAGAAATCATCTCTCATAACACCAGATTAGACGGAAAGCCTTTGAATGACCTGGAGAACAAATTATTTACATCTTGACTGGTTGTGGTTTTTCAGGCCCACCACAGCAGTACTCAGGCCAGGAAGACTATTATGGGGACCAGTACAGTCATGGTGGACAAGGTCCTCCAGAAGGCATGAACCAGCAATATTACCCTGATGGTAATCTCTCCTAATGTTAACTTTCCCATTTTCTATCCCTGCCCAGTATTAATGTGGGTAGCTACTCAAAACATTCTAATCAGAATGAAGAAACTAACAATGTGTTTCTTCCAAATTTAGAAACACTTCAGTAATCTAAAGCATCAATGGTAGCATTCGTTTATAATCTATTTTAAAGTATATTTTGTTTGGTTATTCCATATTAGTACCATCAGGAATCATGTTCTGTCATTGGAATCCTTTCTTATATAAAAGAGGATCCTTTTATATTTGGAATTGTTCATTTGAACCAAAGCAAGTGTTACTGATTTACTTTTTTAAATAAAAGCTTTTTTGAGGTAATTCATATACCGTAAAGTTCACCCACTGGTTTACTTTTATGCATTTTATAAATACGAAGAGAATATAGTTTTGAGTATTCTTCCAAATTTCATCATGTTCGTTAATGTTGCATATGTCTCAAAGAACAGAACTATGTTTATATACATTAGCATTTGCACTTGAGAAAGATTTTAGAGACTGAATCATATCCATAATATAGCTGTTTATAATAGAGTTAGTAGAATAGAAAGGCATTTGGAAACCAGATTTTAACTTTAGTTACTTAGTTTAATGGTATGTTTATTTTTTAGTGGGAAGGTGGCTTGTGAAAAAGTGGTCAGTAAAACATATACTGTGCTTAGTAGTAATACAAGCATACAAGCAGGCTTTCATCATACAGTTCTTTGTTTTCCTGTATGTTTGAAAACTTTATGATACAATGTTGAAGAAAAAATAATACAAACAAATAAAATTGATCATATAGAGGTGGTTAGATTTTTCTTGTTTGGAAGGACTTGCCAAAATCTTCATTTATTTTAAGCTCCCTTGATGTATTTAAGGTAAACTGCTTAACAGAAAACTTGGGCAAACTAAGAACTTCAAGCTAAAGTGTTGGGACCATTTGACTAGAAGCTAATGTAAGCTAGCAAGAAGATATAATTTGGTGTATTTAAAAAATAATTTTGTCCACCACTTTTTATCAGTGTATAAAGCATAAGTGGTATAGGGACGTTGGCTTTTTCCTGCAAAGATTCTGCTTACACAAGCAGAACAAACACCTGTAGAATTTTGCACACAAAATCTCTGTTAGTGGCAGTGATATGTGTGGATAATTCTGGTTAGAAGACAACATTGTTTTTTAATGTTTTACTTGCCCTGAATTATTTAGAATGTTGGAGGTTTTTTTCTTTTTCCTTTCACATGTAGACATTATTTAAGTTTTTTTTTTTAATGAAAAACTTTAGTTACATTTATAGACTATAGATATTTTAAAGAAATGAACTCTAGGTTGTTAAATATTATACGTTAGGAAGTCTGCTGAAAATAAATGACTGTTTTATTTTAAAAATACAATTTAATTAATTGAGTTGAATTTAACACTGTTATTTTGGTCCTGAGTATTTCCTGAAATGTGAAATTTGTATTGTTATAAATATGAACTTTCTATTCAAAATAGAGATGTTATTTTTGTAAATAGCAGAACTTTAAGGTTGCTATAAATAATTCATTTTATTACATAATGGAATTTTAAAATTTCAGTGGTATCATTTTTGCATAGCTGTGTATTAATATATTTGTCTGACATTTACATAGAGTATTTATTCCATTTATAACAACAATTATTTTTCTTAAACAGCATTGGATATTTTGTTATTATGCTTAGCTACTATGTCAATAAATATGTAGATTAGGGGTTGGCAAACTTTTTTCTGTAAAGGGCCAGGAAATAAATATTTTCGTCTTTGCAAATCATGTGGTCGCAGTCTAAACTACTGAACTCCTGTGGTAGCATGAAAACAGCTATAGAAGATATGAATGGATATGACTGTTCCAGTGAAACTTTCTTTACAAAAACAGGCCACTGGCTGTGTTTAGACTGCAGACCATAGTTTGCCAATCCATAATATAGATATTTATGAGGTGGTTTGGGAACATTGGAATACTAGAGCAATGAGTATTACATTTATTTATAACTATATTCCTCCTTACTTAATTAGGTATTTTTCTAAAATTTAGTTCAGATTTTACCTAACTGAAAAGTTATTTCCTGGGATTTCTTTGAGCATCTTAGTTAAAAGAACTAGAGTATTGATTTCATTAAAAGTCTGGTCATCTTGCAGGTGTAAATTTATCGTGCCTTAAAATTAAAGGTGTACTCTAGCACTTAACACAGTATTAATTTTATGAAGGTGTATGTTTATGATACTCTAGAAATATTTTCTAAAGGCTCCTAGAATGGCAGGATTAAGCAATATATTTTTGCATCTGAAAATACTTTGAGATACATATACTTTAAGCAAGTTAATAGAAAATGTGAAAAATTTGTTTCAGTTTCTTTTAGGGGAAAAAAACTTATGGAGCTCTTTTATATTTTGCATTGTTTTAGCATATGCCGTGGAATTGGCGACCAGCAGAACAGGTGTTTGACAAAATATAATTGCTTCCTTTGTTCGTTCTAATTTAATTCAAGTTATTTACATGTGAAAGTCCTAAATGCTTTCATTCTTTTTTTTTAATTGAAGATAAAGTTTTTTTTCCCCTCCTTGATGAGGATTGTCAGAGTTAAGACTAAGTGTAATGTTTCTAAAACTGTTTTTTGCTTTAAAAAAAATTTGCACGTTATCTCAATATGAAAACAATCACATTTGGTAAATATTTGGCTAATGCAATTGAAATTATTTTTTATGTATTTCCATTTCTTTTTCTTTTTTTTCAATTTTATCTGAAAGTTTAAATATATTTAGGGTTTTCACTCAGTGGCCATTAACGTTTCTTCCTGTCTCTTGTCGAATTGATGTAGGTCATAATGATTACGGTTATCAGCAACCGTCGTATCCTGAACAAGGCTACGATAGGCCTTATGAGGATTCCTCACAACATTACTACGAAGGAGGTATCTATATACCTTCACACACATACACATATATATCCCCTTCTACAGGAACGAAAATTCTTGCATAAGGCAACTTCTACCCACGCAAAGCTCTCGTAGAATACTAGTTGCTGGCTGTCTTGAAAGTTGCAGGGAGCCTAGAACAATCAAAATAATTTCCTTACAAATATTTAAAATGTATAACCATGACTTGCCATTTCTAACAACAATAAAAAGACTAAAACATTTTAAAATAATTTTTTCCTCAGTGGAAATTTTCTATTGAACATAAATCCATCAATCCAATTTTTTTTCTTGTGTGTGTTTACATATGTATAATTTTACATATAAGTTTAGTGCCTTTAGGAAACAGCTTGCTGATCTTGTGTAGCTAGTGTGTGCTCTTGTAGCTGTCTTTAATTTTGTCTTTTTTATTTTATTTAGCATAGTCATGATCTTATGACTGTGATGTTCCAGTAAATGTAATGCTCGTATGGCAGAGACGCTGAAAATGCTGCAGTTCAACCTTGCACAATTGGCTTTAACTGCAGTTTGTTTGGCCGAAATCCTTCTGTTTGGTTTGAGTTTTTTCTTTGTTTTGTTAACTTTTAAAAATCAATATGGCATTTTATTTTGTTCTTGTGTTGTTGGCTATGCATCTTAGAGGAAAAATGTTAATTAAGCAAACTTCTCAGTTTTTTTTTTTTTTTTCCTCTTCTCCAATTATCCTGTAGGGAATTCACAGTATGGCCAACAGCAAGATGCTTACCAAGGACCACCTCCCCAGCAGGGATATCCAGCCCAGCAGCAGCAGTACCCAGGGCAGCAGGGCTACCCAGGACAGCAGCAGGGCTATGGTAATGGCTTACTGCAGTTTATTCTTGTCACCAAAAAATGTGATGATTACTCTTTCATAATACAGAAGTGGATATTTAATGTTTATTTTTCTAAGAATTATTTTTGAAAATTCACAGTTTTAGCTTAGCTTGTTACTGGAGTGTTTATATTTAAAGTGTTGTTCTTACACTAGTAATCCATTTAAAAAGAAACATAAACTAGAGATGGTTCATTGACCAAAGGTATGTAGTCACTCAAAATGAAATCCTTAATGAATTCTTAAACCTATTTGGCATCCACAACCAGCCAGTAGCTTTGTATGTGCTTGGAAAACTGATGAGTTGGGTGATAATTAACAACATCTACATAATCTGCTTGGCAAATTTGTTTCTAAAACTAATGACTGTTACCATGAAAAGTAACATTGATCTTTTAGTGTACAAGGGAGATCTATTTGGAACGCGTAAAGAAAATGTCTTTGCCATCCTCTGTTAAAATAGCAGTTTACACATTCATAGGAGTATATTTATTGCAGGTATGTATCTTACACTTTGGGAGAAGTATAGCCATCTTTTCTTATTATATACTCACTATGATGTCTACTAGTTGGCTGTCTGACTGTGAGATAGGAAGGGGGGGAATAATACAGACCTGATGTCTCAGTCTTAAATTTTCGGCTTCTATAATAACTATTTTAGATATAGGAAAATATGATTCCTACGATAGGAGAAGTAGCTGCTTAATCTGACATCATCTTTTGCTAACATGGCCTCTTTTTTAACATTAGTAATGTCTTATTATTTTTATTCATTGGTTTAAACTCTGCTGTTATTATGGGCACCTCTTTCCACCTGTGATAGCAAATCTAAGAACCAGGATCAGGCTGAAATTCTCTTGCATCTTCAACAGAAGCACTGGAATTCAGCCAGGTATTGGGTGTCAGGAATTTTCCCCAAAATGATCAGTTCTGGTTCCCAAATTCCAGCTATGACTTTAGAAATACTCCATGCATTTCTTGTCTTTACAAAGGGACTTTCTTGCTCCTCTCAAATGGCATTTCCACTTCATGACCATTAAATATTTGTACATTGAATAAATAGAGTATTCTGGTTTTATTGTGTTTGCATGAAAACAAATATTATGTGGATCAGTCAGGTAAGTTTATTGATTTAAGAGAAATATTATTTTCAGTGGAAAGAGAGAGTAAAAGAAATTTAGTGATTTTGGCTTAAGTAGTTAAATGCTGTTTTGTCAGACATCGTTGGGCACCCTAAAGGAGACGTTCCCATTTTGCTTATCTGTAGGTTTCAGCTGTCAGACTTGCTTCTAATAAAAAATACAGTTTTAATAATTGGATGCATAATAACTAAATAAACAAAATAATAGACTGGTGGAATTTAAGCTTGAAAATTTCTTGTTCTCTTTGACATCTTTCTCTGCAGTGTTTTTTATGACAGGATTTGAATGGCTGTGATAGAAAATATTTAAGTATCAAAGCTTTTCAGCTTATGCTTTATAAAGCATTCTTTACAATAGACAGGAGTAGAGTTTATGAAATAGACGTATTTGTTTGGCAAGCCAAATTAGTCCCTTGTCATCTCTGGAAGTTGAAATCATTCATTTATATGGGTTAAGTATTAAAGGTGATGGGTACAGAGAGTGTAACTTTTGAATCATGTTTTTTCCACATACAGCCTGTGGCTTTTCAAGTCTTCTTTAGTTTCTGTTTGAAAATATTGTGATAATGAGTTTGTCAGTGCAGAACATAAAGCTTTCTTTTGGTGATTGCAAATACAAATCTAGAAATTACATGTAAAATCATTCTTTGTGATTCTTTTAGTGATTGCAAGTATAAATCTTAGAGTTATACAGCTGTAACTATCACTGATTTCCAAACTTTATTCAGAAATTACTTCAGTATTTCAATTTGAGTCTGCTTCTTGCCTTTTCTTTCCACCGCTTGCTTATTATACTGGTTAACTTCCTACTAGAGGTATAGATGAATTTCCTTAACATCATGGAGTTAACTTGCTTTACAACTCCTGAGTCTCTTTTACTCATTTTGACATATAAAATCTTAATGGCTAACACGTAGCACAATAGTTATACTGAATCAGAGCATATTGGTACATGGTAGTGTCCTTAACAGTATTTTTACTTCTTATAACTTTTGGAATGTATTTCAACACGCATTTGAGAAAAATCGAGATACCAGACTGCAAGGGAATATGGTAACATCTAATCTTAAACCGCTTCTGGAATTCTAGGGACTTACTGTATTTTCTCCTGGGCTTTTGTGTGTGCCGATTATTTTACAGGTCCTTCGCAGGGTGGTCCAGGTCCTCAGTACCCTAACTACCCACAGGGGCAAGGGCAGCAGTATGGAGGTTACAGACCAGCCCAGCCTGGGCCACCCCAGCCCCCGCAGCAGAGGCCTTACGGGTATGACCAGGTGAGTTACCCGGGTGGCCGGGACTGCCCTGTTGTTTGCTCACTCTCGACTAGGTTGCACGTTTCTCAGCTGAAGATTCATTTTTCCCGCCTCTTGTTTATAGTGTTAACCGAAAAAAAGTGGTTACTTACTCTTGAGTCTTCTTCATAGAACGCTGACACAGTTAATCATCGTTGCTGTAGCCTGCAAAACATGGCGTATCTCTAAGCGCCAGCATTCGTTCATGTTTGTTCATTCATAGTCTCTCCCTGGGCTTTACCCCCTAGGCATACTTCCCTTCGCTATCCCAAACATTATTCCGTGTTCTGAAGCCCTTAATTTCTCTGATGTCCCTCACGTTTATTGTTCAAGACTCTGCTTTGACCTATTGAAATGTGGAGTCCATCTGAGGCAGTGCTCTTCCTGGCTCTCGTCTTCACTCCAGCATATTCACCCTACTCCCCTCACATGCACGATATCCCTTCTCTTTAAACTCATACTCACCACCTGTCTCTGTTGCCTCCTTCCATACACATATCCATTATCTCAGATATTAATCATCTTTCTTTCTCCCCTGTTATCTTTCCTTCTACTACCTTCCGACATCTATAAGTGTGTCTCGTCCTAAGATGACTATATTCTCTTGAACCTCGTGTTACCTTCTTTTCATCAGTAAATTTCTCAGACTTAATAATCTGTGCCACAGTCATTGTTCTGTGAATCTTCTCATACATACTCTAAATTATTATTAAAATGATTTATTATGTTGGCAGGTTTTTTTAAATTGACTTCAGGTTTGTCTGATGACTTTCTAGTGAGGAGAATCTGATCTCTTCACTGCTTAAGCTACCTAAAATAGGTTACTTTTTAATGTTAGGGTTCCAGGACCAGTGGGGATGATCTGGTTTGAGAAACAACGTGTATGCAGTGCTGATTAGACTCTAAGGCATAAGCAGCTCTCTCATCGAAGCTCTCTCAAGTCTACAACCCCCTGTACTGACACGTTCTAGTTAAGTGGAAAATATAAAAGAGATATAAGAGGCTTAAAAGTATGGACAGGACTTCCCTGGTGGCACAGTGGTTAAGAATCTGCCTGCCAGTGCAGGGGACACGGGTTTGAGCCCTGGTCCTGGAAGATCCCACATGCTGCAGAGCAGCTAAGCCCGTGCACCACAGTTGCTGAGCCTGTGTGCTGCAACTACTGAAGCCCACACGCCTAGAGCCTGTGCTCCGCAACAAGAGAAGCCACTGCAATGAGAAGCCCACCCACCGTAATGAAGAGTAGCCCCCGCTCGCCACAACTAGAGAAAGCCCGCGCATAGCAACGGAGACCCAACGCAGCCAAACATAAATTAATTAATTAATTAAAAAAAAAGAAGTATGGACAGATAAGTAATACTAAAAAAAATACACTAGAACTAAATCAAAGGAGTAGGCAGAAGTTTTATCTAAATTTTAAAAGTAAAATAAGTGTTGACTAGTGAGTATCTAAGGACAAGATCCCTGAGCAGATAAACTGTAGGCTCCTTCACATCCACAGGTTAACTGCTGAAAAGTGGTCCTTTACTCCCTAATTCAACAAATATTTATTAATTTTCTGTGTGTGCTGGATACTATATTATGTCCTAGATGAGTAAAACAGACCTGGTCTTTATGGCTTATGGAGCAACTATCTGGATCTTCCTTGACTTCACTTTAGCATTTGACACCTGTTCCTGTCTTCATTCTTAAGTGGTCTTCTTTAGCTTCTATATTACTGTACTATTTTGTTCCTCTTACATTTTCAGTGATTCCTTCTTTATTTTTTACTTGTTTCTCATCTTTCTTTTCCCCAGATATCAATCCTTGGCTTAGTGTTTTTCGCAGTCTGTATATTCACCCTGTCTTACATTTTCAGTATCCTTAGCCTACTCTTCTCAACCCAACTTCAGCTCCATTTTTCCAGCTGTGAGCAGAACATCTCTCTTTGGATGTCTTGTCATTTTCCTCAGCTTCATCATTTTCTCTCTAAATCAGCATATTTCTAAGTCTCCTAAACTTAACATCATTCCTTAAGCAAATGTTTCTCGAGCAACATTTATATGCCAAGTACCTAAGATGGGGCTATATTGGGAAATAAGATCGACATGGACTCTGCCTTTGTGAACTTAAGTCTAGGTGGGAACAGACAAGTAAGCAGATGATACGATATAGTGTGAGAAGTACTTGGATGAGGAAAGGCAAGATTTTTGTGGAAGGGAGCTCCTAACCCAGACATGTGTTCCTTGGGAAGTATTATATAAGTGCGAGAGCCCAAGGATGAGTAGGTATTAGCCAGCTGGTTGTGGAGGAGAGAAGGATATTCTGGTCAGAAAGAAGTGCACTCACAAAGGACTCGTGTTAAGATGTGTGGCTCAGTAAAGCAGGAGTGTGGGGAAGAAGAGGCAAGAGTGGAGGTGAATTGGGGCCAGATTAGGAGGGCTCTTGTAAGCCGTGTTGGGGAGCTTGGGCTTTATCCTGATAACAGTGTGGAGCCTTTAAAGTGTTTTAAATGATGTATCTAAAGTATATAGCAGTGGCTGGCATATATAATAGATATATAATATGTTTCTTCTTTTATCATGATAATTATTCCACCCTTTAAAGTCCTCAGGAATTTGGGGACTATACAGTAGAAAAAGACCCGTGATGTTGGGGTAGTTGCCAGCCACATCTTCTTCCCCATTAGAAAAGGCTATGAGGAGGGGACCATTCTAGCTACTCTAGTGTTAGTAGCCTCCCCACATCTTATCTCATGGATTCCCCCAACCCAAACACCTGTTGGTTTCTTCGTTTTAGGGAAAGTTGTTCAACTCTTCAAGATAGTTAAGGCAATGGAAAAGAAATCTAATTATAGTGGTGTTTAGGCAGGTGACTCTTGTGGCAGTATGCAGGATGAATTAAAAGAGGGGCATTGAGAGAGAATCCTGTTAGGGGCTGTGCCCCCACCCCCACCCCCACCCCCACCCGGGTCAGTCTTTCCATCTCCATGAACAGCAGCTCAGTTTTCCACTTCCTCAGACGGAAAACCCGGAGTCATCCTTGACTCCCTTCTTTTTGCAAATCAAACATCTAGTCAGCCAGCAAATCTCATCACCTCTTCCTTCAAAATACATGCCGTATCTATAGTCATTTTTCACAACTTCCTGCCCTTACCCAAGTCACAGTCATAACTCTCACTCATCTGGACTGTTGCACTGTCCTCCTTCCTGGTCTTCCTGCTTTCCTCCTGGCTCCTCTACAGGATGTGCTCCTCACAGGACCTAGATTGATCTTTTAAAAACGTCAGTCCAATTAGGCCACCCCTCCGCGCATAACTGTGTGGCGACTTCATTCCCGCCCAGAGTAATATAATGGCCTAGAAGGCCATGCTCAGCTCATGTCCCCAGCCCCTACCCCACCACCTCACCTCTGTATTTATAGCCGCCTTCATTCATTCTGCTTCAGTCACACTGGCCTGTTTCCAGCATGTTTCTCCCTCAGAACCTTTGTATTTACCGCTCCCTCTTCTGTTGTGTCTTTATTTGCAGTCAGTTCAAAATATTTTCTGATTTCGCTTTTGATTTCATCTTTGACCCAAGAGTTATTCAGAAGTGTATATAGTTTTTGAATATTTGGGGACTTTCCAGATAGTTTTCAGTTACTGATTTCCCATTTAATTTCATCATCTTGATAGAACATACTTGGTATGACTTGAATTCTTCTGCATTTATTGAGACTTCTTTTATGGCTCAGAATATGGTCTGTGGGGATGTTCTGTAAATGTCAATTAGATCAAGCCGCTTGATAGTGGTGTTCAAGTCTCCTATGACTTAGCTGATTTTCTGTTCTGTTAGTTATTGAGAAAGGGATATTAAATATTAAATCTCTGGCTATATCTGTGTGTTTGTCTATATTTTCTTGCAGTTCTATTCATTTTTGCTTCATGTATTTTAATGTGACTTTTTAAAAAAAATATTTTATTTATTTATTTGGTTGCATTGGGTCTTCATTGCTGCGCACAGACTCTCTCCAGTTGCAGGGGCTGCTCTTCGCTGCGGTACAGGGGCTTCTCATTGCGGTGACCTCTCTTGTTGCAGAGCATGGGCTCTAGGTGTGTGGGCTTCAGCAGTTGTGGCGCATGGGCTCAGTAGGTATGGCTCGCGGGCTGTAGAGCGCAGGCTCAGTAGTTGTGGCGCACGGGCTTAGTTGCTCCACGGCATGTGGAATCTTCCCAGACCAGGGCTCCAACCCGTGTCTCCTGCATTGGCAGGTGGATTCTTAACCACTGCACCACCAGGGAAGTCCCAATGCTACATTTTTAAGGTGCATATGCTTTAGAGATTTTTATGTCTTGATTAATTTTCTCCTGTATCATTATGTAATAACTTTCTTTATCCCTGGTAATATTCTTTGCTCTGAAATATGTTTAATAGTAATATCGTTTTCTTTGGATTAGTACTAGAATGATAATATATTTTTAATCTTTTATTAACACATTTGTATTTTTATGTTTAAGTTGTTTCATGAAGGCAGTGTATAATTAGGACTTGCGTTTTTTTGTTTTTTACCCAATCTTTCTCTGCCTTTTTTTTTTTTTTTTTTTTTTTGCGGTATGCCGGCCTCTCACCGTCGCGGCCCCTCCTGCTGCAGAGCACAGGCTCTGGACGCACAGGCCCAGCGGCCATGGCTCACGGGCCCAGCCGCTCCGCGGCATGTGGGATCCTCCTGGACCGGGGCACGAACCCGTGTCCCCTGCATCGGCAGGCGGACTCCCAACCACTGTGCCACTAGGGAAGCCCATACCTCTGCCTTTCAATGGAGGGGGTTTGAACATTATGTTTAATGTGAATATGGATAATGGTTAAGTCTGTCATCTTGATATTTTTTCCTATTTGTCCCTTCTGTTCTTTGTCCTTTTTCCTCATTTTCTTATTTTAAATTTTTTTCTGTTTTTAAAAAATGGTTTTTATTAAGATATAATTCACATACTATTCATCATTTTAAGATGTACCATTCTTTTTTTTTTTTTTTAAAGTATGTTTATTTCCCTCCAAACACCCAGCCCTAGGAAATAGCTGATTTACTTTTTGTCTGTATGGAATTTCCTATTCTGAGCATTTAGGCTAAGTGGAGTCATGCATATGTGGTGTTTGTGATTGGCTGCTCTCACTTAGTATAATGTTTTCAGGGTTCATCCATATTGTATCATGTATCAGTACCTTTAAGTGATATTATACCACTTCATATAAAGTATAATAGTTTACTTTCATTTCTTCTCAACCTTTGTGTTATTGTTATAATTTCCACTTCTACATATGTTACAAACCCCATAGTATGTGGAATTAGTTTTGTTTAAAATATCAATTATCCTTTAAAGATACTTAAATGATAAGAAAAGAGTCACATATTTACTAATGTACTTACTGTTTCTTGTACTTTTCATTCTATGATAAATCCATATTTCCATCTGGTATCATTTTCTTTTGCCAGAAGGATTTCCTTTTAACAGTTCTTGTAATGCAGGTCTTCTGGTGATAAACTGTTAGTGTATTTTGTTTTTTTCTGACTGTTCTTAAGATTTTTCCCCTTATCAAATTATTTGAGTGTTTTCTTATGCTTGGGGTTTGTATAGTTTCTTGAATTTGTGACTTTATGGTTTTCATCAAATTTGGAAAAATTCTGACCAAAATTTTGACCAAATATTTTTCCTTTCTCTACACCTGTACCCCTATCTCTCTTCCCCAGACTCCAGTTACATGTGTATTTGACCGCTTAGAGTTGTGCCATAATTCAGTGTTTATTTAATTTTTAAGTCTTTTTTTTCTCTCTGTTTCATTTTGGGTAGTTTCTGTAGCTGTGTTTTGAAGTTCAATAATCTTATCTTGCTTATTGTCTTACCAGCTTTTAATCCACTCCCAGATGTGTCTCATTGCAGACATTGTATTTTTCATCTCCAGGTGTTTGATATGGGTCTTTTTCATATCTTCCATGTCTCTGCCTAAAGTTTTGAACATGAGGAATACAAGTACGTTAACTGCTTTAATATCCTTTTCTGGTAATTCTAACATCTGGGCCAGTTTTGATCTACTGTTTTTTTTCCCTCCTCGCTTTGGGTCATATTTTCCTCATCCTTTCCATGTGCAATGATCTTTGATTAAACGCCAGAAATTGCAAATATTACTTTTGTGTTGTTGAGTGATGGATATATTTGTATTCCTACAAACATTCTTGAGTTCTGTTTTGGGATGCAGTTTAGTAATTTGAAAACAGCTTGATCTTTTGGGGATTGCTTTGAAGATTTGTTAGGCAGGACCAGACAGTGTTTAGTCCTGGGCTAAATATCCCCACTAGTAAGATAAGACCCTTTTGGGTACTCAACCCAGTGCCCTGGAATTATGAGGTTTTCCACTCTGGCTGGTGGGAATAAACACTATTTCCATTCCTCTGTGAGTGCAGGAATTGTTTCCTCTAATCCGTTGGGGTGTTTCTTTCCTTGGACTTGGGTATTTTCGTTGCATGCATTTGCATATCAGTGCTATGCTGAATACTCAAGAGGTTTCCTCTGCAGATCTCCACAGTGCATTTCTTTTCTCTGTGCATTTTTTTGCTCTTTGGTACTATGGCTTGTGAACTCTAGCTCCTTTTTTTCTCTTCAGACTCTAAGCTTTATCTTCTTACCTCAGACCCAGCCTTACTTCCTCTCCATATGCTGCAGTGTGGAAACTCTCAGTGCAGTAAGATGCAGTTATCAGAGTGCTCGCCTCATTTGTTTCCCATTTCTCACAGATTGCTGTTCTTTATTACCTTCTGTCCCGTGTCCTGAATACAAGTATTTCATATATTTTTTGTAGTTTTGGGGGTTTTTTTTGGCCACGTTGGGTCTTCATTGCTGCGCATGGGCTTTCTTCTAGTTGCGGCGAGCAGGGGCTACTCTTTGTTGCGGTGCGCGGGCTTCTCATTGTGGTGGCTTCTCTTGCTGCAGAGCATGAGCTCTAGGCGCATGGGCTTCTATAGTTGTAGCATGCGGGTTCAGTAGTTGTGGCTCACGGGCTCTAGAGCGCAGGCTCAGTAGTTGTGGCGCACAGGCACAAGGTAGCATGTGGGATCTTCCCGGACCAGGGCTCGAACCCGTGTCCCCTTCATTGGCAGTAGGATTCTTAACCACTGTGCCACCAGGGAAGCCCTGGGGTGTTTTTCAGGCTGGAGTATAAATCTGTCTTGACCAGAAACCTACTTAATTTTTAAAAAATAGACTTTTTTTCCAGCAGTTTTACGTTCACAGCAAAATTGAGAAGAAAGTACAGAGAGTTTCCATTTACTCCCTACCCCTACACATACATAGCCTACTCCATTATCAGCATCCCACACCCTAGTGGTACATCTGTTATAATCAATAAACCTACCACCCCAGGTCCATAATTTACATTAGATTCACTCTTGGTGTTGTACAGTCTGTGCATTTTGACAAATATATAATGACCTGTATCCACCATTATAATATCATACAGAAGAGTTTCATTTCCTTAAAAATCCTCTGTGCTCCCCTTATTCATCCCTCTATCCTTCCTACTGATCTGCATAGTTTGCCTTTTCCAGAATGTCATGCACTTGGAATCATGTGCATGACAAAATTGGCTTTTCACTTAATAATATGCATTTAAAGTCTTCTCAAGACTTGATAAAGTGTTTCTTTTTAGCCCTGGATAGTAGCCTGTTGTCTGGATATACCATTCATTTACTGAAAGACATCTTGGTTGCTTTCAAGTTTTGGCAATTATGAATGAAACTGCTATAAACTTCCATGAGCAGGTTTTTGTGTGAACATAAAAAATTTCAACTCATTTGGATAAATGCCAAGGAGTGAGCATGATTTTTGGATTATATGGTAATAGTATATTTAGTTTTGTAAGAAACTGCCATACTGTCTTGCGTAGTGGCTGTACCGTATTGTATTCTCACCGGCAATGAATGAGAGTTCCTGTTAACTCCACATCCTCATCAGCATTTGCTGTTATCAGTGTTCAGAATTTTGGCCATTCCAGTAAGTTTATGGGGTATCTCGTTGTTGTTTTACTTTGCATTTCCCCAGTGACATGTGATGTAGATACCTTTTCAGTATGCTCACTTGCCATCTTTATATCTTCTTCAGTGAGGCGTCTGTTCAGGTCTTTGGCCCATTTTTTGATAGGGTTGTTCATTTTCTTATTGTTGAGTTGTAAGAGTTCTTTGCATAGTTTAGGTAACAGTCCTTATCAGTCGTGTCTTTTGCAAATACTGCCTTGTCGTCTTGGCTTGTCTTCTCATTTTTTTGACATTGTCTTTCTCAGAGTAGAAGATTTCAATTTTAATGAAGTCCAGTTTATCAGTTATTTCTTTCATGGATCACGCCTTTGGTGATGTATCTGTAAAGTCACTCCAAAACTAAAGGTCATCTACATTTTTTTTCATGTTATCTTCTAGGAGTTTTATAGTTTTCTACTTTACATTTAGGTAAATGTCCTATCTGAGTTTATGTTCTGAATGAAGAAAATCTTAATTGTTAAGATTTGTGTCTAAATTTCATTTTTTTGTACACGGATATCCAGTTGTTCTAGCACCATTTGTTGACAAGACTATCTCTGCACTATTGTATTACCTTTGCTCCTTTGCCAAAGATCAGTTGACTATATTTATGTGGGTCTATTTCTGGGCTCTCTATTCGGTTCCATTGATCTATTTTTCTGTTCTTTCATCAGTATCACATTGTCTTGATTGCTGTAGCTTTATACTAAGTCTTGCAGTTGAATATTGTCATTCCTCTGACTTTGTTCTTCTCCTCCAATATTGTATGGGTATTCTGGGTCTTCTGCCTCTCCATATAATTTTAGAATTACTTTTTCAATATCCAGAAATAACTTGCTTGCTGGGATTTTGATTGGGATTGTGTTGAATCTTTAGATCAAGTTGGGAAGAACTGACGTCGCAACAATATTGATTTTTCTATCCATGAACATGGAACATCTCTGCATTTATTTAGTTCTTTGATTTCTTTCATTACTTTTTTAGTTTTTCTCATACAGTTCTCTCTATATATTTTGTTAGATTTATACCTAAGTATTCAATTTTGGGGGGTGCTTATGTAGATGGTATTGTTTTTAATTTCAAATTGGACTTATTCATTGCTAGTGTATAGGGGAATTTTCTGTGTTAACCTCGTATCCTGCAACCTTGCTCATTAGTTTCAGGAGTTTCTTTGGTTGATTCTTTGGGATTTTCTACCTAAACAATCATGTCATCTGTGAACAAAGACAGTTTTATTTCTTCTTTTCCAATCTGTTTACCTTTGTTTCTTTTTCTTATTGCATAAACTAGGAATTTCAGTACAGTGTAGAAAAAGAGTGGTGAGAAGGGGACATCCCTGCTTTGTTCCTGATCTTAGAAGGAAAATTTCATGAAATATGGTGTTAGATGCTTTTATTTTTCAGCATAGCATTTATTTCCATGTGACAGATTATGTATTGTTTATTATCATACCCTCTTCCCCTAGGATGTCAGTTCTTTAAAGACATCACCACATCTGTTTTTTATCACTGTTGAGTCTCCATCACCTAGTAGAACACATTGAGTAGTCAATAAATACTGGTGAGTGAATACGTAGGGCCTTCACTTACTAAATTTGAATGGTGATTGTAAGAATAGAGAAAGAAACCCCTAAAAAGTACTGGGACAGAATACTTTTAAGAAAGAAAGAAATTTATTGCTCAGTCTAGGGACTCTTCACTCCATACACTCCCTAGGAAATCTCATTTACGCACATGGTTTTCATTTACCATGCTGTTGACTCTCAAACCTCTATTTCTAGTCTCACTTTTCTCTTCTGAAAGTCAGGTGCCTAGTAGTCATCTGCACTTGGAAATATCATGTCAATTTCACATAACCAAAACGAATTCATAGTTTTTGTACCCACACATTCCTCCTTTCTGTGCTCTCTCTTAGAGAGAGGGGCAGTATCGCCAAGCTAGAATGCCATGTGCCACATTTGATGCTTAAGTCTTCCTCCCTCTCCCCATCTAATAAATGACAAAATCTTGTTAGCCTGACGTCCTTCAACATTCTTGAATCCATCCACTTCTCTCTGACCACTGCCTTATCTTTGTTTAGACCATTAACATCTCCTAAGTTCATGATGGGATGAAGGATCCTCCCATGCTGTCTTGCCTCCTTTCCCATTTATTCTTTACTCTAGTCAGAGGAATTTTGTAATTTACAAACAAAGAAGCTGAAGAAGCAGAGAGAGAGAGAGAAGCCGAGGCTTAGAGAGTTGGAGTGATCCACCCAAGATGATGGGTAAGCAGGGCCGAGCTGAGTGGCTAAGACCCAGGGACTGGGCCGTTCACGACGCCCCTGCCTCCAGCCACACCAGCACTTTGCAGAGTGCTGTCGTGCTTTTCTTATTGAGCAACTGTTTGAAGCAGAAATCCTCACTTGTTGGATGAGAAAGTCAAGAAAGGGAAGGTAGATAGCTTGCCTCAAGGACAAGAAACTGGTAAGTGGGAGAATTAAAACTAGGCATTGATTTCTGCTTCCCAAACCCATACTTTTAACCCTGGAATTTGCTAATGGTCGCAGATATACAGTATGTTTTTAGGCTTGCTTGTGATTTGATTTTGTCCTAGCAAAGTGATCCGGTGTGGGTCAAGTTACTTAAATTCTCAGTGCTTCAATTTCTTCATCCATAAAATGGATATCATATTTACTGCACAGGTAACAGATGGACACAAAACACTTGTTACAGTGTTTGACACATGGTACGAGTTACTGAGATATATTAAGAGTTATTGAGATATATTGTTGAGATATATTATTGAGATATATTAAGAGTCGGCTATTGTAGATATTAGCCAGACTTCTCGTATCCATTACTTCAAGCTCTGTGCTAACAAATAATCAGTAGCTTCTAGTCCTGATTGTTGTATATTCTTTTTTACTCTCCAATTCCCTAAGCATTTTTTACCTATTTTTTCTCCATTCTTTTGCTTTAGCTGTTTCTTCTGTTTGAAGTGCCCCTTTTCTTTTCTCTGCCATTCAAATTTCACTATTTTCTTAAGGCTCTCACAGTCTCTGAAATATTTTTCAAATTATTTTAGCCGCGATAGCCTTTTCCTTTCTGAACTCTTGTAGACCTTGTTCTGCAATTATACTTTATTTGTAAGTCTTACCTTCCCTGTTTTTCAAATTTATTATGGTGATGAGCATATAGTATTTGCTCAATAAATGTTTGTAATTGCTTGAATATCATATTTGGTGTACATTATTGAAGAAGTCTTATGTGTCAGGCACTCTTCAATACTTGGGGCATAAGAATGGATAAGACCTAGTCCCTATCGTCAAGTAATTCATGCTATAGTAGATACATTATAGCTTTTATTTATATAGCACACCAGTTCTTAACCTCTCTTGTGCTTTCACATCATTCATAATATGTGCAACTCGCTTTCATCGTTAATATCTCATCACACATACTCACTGTGGGAGCGTTTCCTTCCAGCATTGAGGCTTGCTTATTTATACTTTTTTATAATTTTTGAAAGCTCTTTCTCATGTCCTCTCTTATTTAAGTGTCCTAACAAATAAATGAGGTAGAACTAGTGTAACCTTAAACAGAAAGAAAATTGAGAGCCAGGGATGGGTATGTTACAGTCCCACCTTATAGGTGAAGAAAATCTCAAAGAGCTTTCCTTGGGCTCAAATGAAAAGGCAACAGTAGAGTTGGGACTTAAACTCAGTATTTAGATAATGTAACAATTGAACAGTAAGTTCCTGTATGCTAAGCATTTCTTATTTTAAACTTGGTATTATAGGAATTTTTCAACAGAGACAGCAAAAAGAGGCATCATGAATCCCTGTGTACCCCACCAACCAAACTCAACAATTATCGGCATTTTACCAATGTTGTTTTATATACCCGCACCCTATTTTATTGAGTATTTTAAAGCAAGTCTTACCTACAGATATTTCAGGATGAGCATTGACTTAAAATTTTTCTGAATATAATTATGTAAAGTACATCAATATTTTTTAAATACCTTAATTCTACTTATAGTGCATTATTCCATTAGATACAGTGGTATTCAACAGATTTTGAAGTATATCTTACTTCTGTGGAAGTGTAAACTTTTAGGGTACTATTTCTTATTGTACAGAAGGCTTTCAACTATAGAATACTTTCTTGATATAAAATAGTTAATTTGACTTAGAGGGGGATATTTAGCCAAAGGAAACAGTTAACTGATTATGTGCCCAAGTGCTTTTATGAGCATCTATTTTAAACACATTTAAGACATTTTTGTTATTAAAATAAATTTTTTCTAGTACATTCCTCTTTTCTTCTACCTTTCTTCTCTGTTGAAGGAAAAGATGTTCCTTCTCTTCTCCAAAAGCTAGCCTTAACAGCTGTATACTGGACACTGTTTACCTCCCTTGTAGAATTTTGTTACTTCATTCATTACCTCTTTTATACCTGTGCTTCATTTTCTTTCCCTTCCTGTCAGCCTACAGGCCCTTCAAGTCTACCTTACTAAAAGCAACAAAATCAAAAACAATCTTTCTTTGATTTTACGTACCAGCTGCCTGTCTGAATACCTCTGCGAATACCTCATTGGCCTCGGGAAGAGGCCCAAATTCCATAGTGTGGCTAGAAGGTTCTTCTTCCTTTATCTCCCAGATATCTGTCCATCCTTGCTACTTATCTCAGATACCCTTGGTGTTAATTCATAACTCACTATAATAATCTAAACAGTCACAAACTTGTTGTACTAGAATATAATTGACACACTTAGCATATGCTATGCCAGCATTTAGAACCAGAACTTCACTCATTCTTGATTCAGTTCAATAAAATTCACCAAACATCTAAGTTCTCACTCTGATAGGTGCTGTTCTAGGCTCATAGACTTTGAAATCCATTTGCAGTTGACTGTAATATCAGAAGAAATTACAGAGATACTCTGTACCTAAATATTATATGTAACGGTTTTTGTTTGTTGTGATTGTAGTTGCTTTTGTAGTATGACAGTGTTAAGATTGATTTGTAATTTTCTGTGCCAAACTGTTATGGGCAAACTATGATCTAATTATATTTTTAAATTTATCTTTTAGGGACAGTATGGAAATTACCAGCAGTGAAAAGTACTTACATTCCAATAGCCAGAATCTGTTAGCAGCCATATTGTCGCCTCAGCACTGTGGACACCGTCCTGTGAAGAGACCCTTCCATTCCATCTAGTTTTTGGAAAAACCTTGTGGATAAGTGGCTGTTTCATCAGTAAACAGCCTTTGTGGCTTAGTTATAAAAGGCTTTAGTAGCGCAAAAATACTCTTGATTTCACATGTCTACTCTAGATGGCAACATTGGACAGAAAATAGAATGACATAACCAATTTGCAATGATTTCGGAACAGTATTTCAAATGGACTGTTACAGACTGAAAGGTGTGAACAGCTTTGTATGTTTATGAAGGTTAAGGGGATTTAATACTTTTCCACAGATTCTTTTGTAAGGGGAAGAGGGAAATGTACAATTTTTACAGCAGCAATATTTTGTATATTATGTTTATTTCATGTGGTGAATATGCAAGGAGGTACACTACGCACTGGACAGAATCAGAAGTCCTCTGTTAATGGGGACTGGAGCATGGTGGATGCTTGATTGTGTTGGTCTCAAAGTGGTGTTCTGTGAAGCTGAAGGTGAGGGAGAAGGCAAAGCACACCATATGTCCACTGCTATGTTCTTTAGAGGAAATTCGGGTCCCTTTTATGTGTTAGATAATCAAGGGCACTGTGATACAGTTTTAAGTAAAGAGACATTTTTTAAAAGCTTTCCAGTTTTGTGGGTTAAAACCTTTTTATAAAAGATCATTTATAATACAGTTTTAAAATGTGAGGCAATAAGAATTACTTCATATTGGATCTGAAGAATCTTGCTAACAGTTTCATGTAAATGAAGTGGTAATCCTCTCCTAAAAGAGCAATAACTGAAAATGAAAAGTGTTAATTTTACCTTGTTTGAGTCATCAGGGAACTTAGTAATATCAAAACATTTTATAAATGATGTCAAAGAAGAGTCAACGTTGATTCAGTAATTTTATTTTTTAACATTAGAAGGATAATTGGTTTGTATGATAAGAATAGTTCAGGAGACTTTACAAATCTTTATTGACTGGAAATAATGCCATTTATAAAGGAAGGAACACTTCTAAGTTTTTCCCTTTCTTATGTTGGTTAATATAACATAGAGATGTTTAGGAAAACGCTTATTGATGATGTTTATTCTGACCTGTATTAAAAGCACAGAGGTTGCATTTCAGATCCCTTTGTTTATTAGCATGGTATACTTAAATCATATTTGAGGCTGTCCTGTGCCTGACTGTTTTAGGTGATTTCAGGGATATTGCATTGGGCAGGAAATCATGCATTGAGAAGTTTATAACCACAGTTACTTAAGCATAATCTGAAAAGATCTAGCCCAAAGGTAAGTTGCTATTTTCATCACAGTTGCCTGTGCCCAGGGAATAAGGTATATTCTTTATAATTGAATTGTTTTTTCCCCACTTCTAACTGGAAACAAAACAGAAGGGGTGCGATAAATCTGAATAAGCAAAATGTACTGTTCTCAACATACTGTAATCAAAAGGAGAAATTTTAATGTGTCTCTGTGTGTGTATGAAAGAGAGTGTGTGTGTTTTAAGGTCAGAATAGGGTTTTTTTCAACATGGTCAGTAGAAAATGGACATCAAGTTTGAACACATAAAGCATGGACAGCCTTATTGTGATGGAAACGCTTTTAGGTTCTGTGCCAATTTTCCACCACTGTGTACTTTGTTGCTATTTAAAACTGTATCAACTCTAACGGAAGAATAAATTATTTGTGATTTTAATTTTCTCATTTGTTTTTTTAAATTAGATCTCTTTGACTCTCTTGTTTTGTCTGGAGACTATGCTGTGGGTTTTTTATATAAGTTAGCCTAGTATAAGCAGACTATATTTGTATTCTAGGACTTTATCAAAATTCTCCTGTCATGCCCAAGTTAATTAGAATTAACTGTTCAGTAATCAGCATGTGTGTGGGCTGTTTGTTACAGAATTCTTTCTCTGAAAATGAAGTCCATGAGGCCATAATCAAGATGACTGAATTAGACAAATGAGTTGAAGAGACAAAATTGTACTGAACCCAACCTGGTGTAGATATGCTATCTCATTTGAAATAAGCTCAACTGACATTAAGAAATAATTTGTCTTGCCAGCCCATCTTCTGTTGTCTTATTCTCTTTTAATGGAAACTAAAATTGCAATTTTAATAAGCAGAATTTCCTCCAGGACTTTCTTCCTGGAGACTAGTGCATTTGCAAGGTTTAATTGTTCTATAACAGTCCTGTTTCATAAAAGTTTTTAATTGGTGGTGACAAAAATTGCCTTACTCCTTTGACACCTCGTAAGAAGAATAACTTTACCAATAGCTTTCTACCAAGTGTGACACTGCCATATAGACTATATATATTCCAAAGCTGGAAGTTTCATTTTAGCAAAATGTATTATTACGAAGAAATATCATACCATCCCATGAAATTTCAGAAGCAAAATATTACTAAGAAGAGAGCAGGGTGATTATTGATCAACATATAAAAGTATTTAACTGTGCTAGTTTAGTTGTTTGAGAAGATGCTAGCATTATTCTGTAGAGTTGTGGTGACAGATTGTTTTCGGTTTTGTTTTTAATTTTTTAATGGAATTTTCAGACATACATCAAAGTGGAGAGAATGGTATAAAGATCCACATGTACCAGAAACCTAATTTATGCACTTAGCAACTCATGGCCAATCTTGTGTTGCCTGTACATTCTTTTCTATCTGTTTCCTGATAGAGATGTTTAGTTTCAGAACTTAGATATGATCAGTGCATTTATGTTTAGACTATAATCTTTAACTGTGATAACCTACTGAGAGGTTTTTCATGAGATGGTACATTATAAATAATTATTTGATGTTAAAATACCTGAATGAAAAACCTTGAAATATTCTGAGAGATATCAAATATATTTGGTCTCTGTTAGGGAATACTGATTATTCCCCAATATTCTCCTCTCCTTTTAAAAATAATCCCCAGGTTTTGGGTGGGCACATGGCTGCCTACCCAGTGACTACATTTTACAGCCTCCTTTGCAGCTAGGTGTGGTCATGACTTTAAGTTCAGCCAGTGGGATGTGAGCTGGAGTGATATGTGTAGCTTCTAGATTACATTTTTAAAAGTGTGCTCCATATTCTTTTTTTCATTTCCCAAGGGCTGGCATATGACATATTAATGGGGAGGTCTGGCCTTCTAGATTAGAAAAATACTCCAGACAATGGCAGTGCAGCTAGATAGAATGAAAAGTCTCCTGAATGGCCATCCTCATGAATCTCCCTACTGCCTATCTGCTTGGATGTTGACATGAGAGAAGTAACACTTCTGTCACATTAGGCTCTTTGTTACAGCCGCAAACCCCATACTCTAACATAGGGTCACGTAGTGGAGGGCCAGTTCATACTACCCTACGACATAGTCTGTCTGGGGTCACAGTTTTTAGGAATGACAGATTAGTGTATTGTGTGTGGTGTGTACTTCATGGTCATTCAGTTCATATTCTTGACTAATGAAATAGGACAGAATCCATTATATTTCCTTTAAGATCATCCTCTGCTTTCCATCACGTGAATTAATTGAATGCTATGTTTATTAACAATAGATTTAGTTAATTTTAAAATACTGGGAAAAATATACATACTATTATTTTTTTGGCATCTTTATAGTTTCTAAGTACTTATTTTGAGAATTACGTTAGGTAGGGCTTTATAAAATCTCTTGGGTTTTTAACTTTATTTTGGCTTCTTCTGCTTTAACTTGTTCTTTGGACTTTTTTCTCTAATGTTTTCTTGATATTTCCTTAGTTTTCTGATTTTCACTATATGAAGTGTGTACATTGATTCTAATTTCCATGCCAACTTTTCTTTTGGGGGAAAAAAAAGATGTATAATAGTAAAAGCATTCTGATTTTACACCTATAGTAGCTCTTACTATTCAGCTTCAGGTCAAATATAAAGAATTTACTGTCTACAGGAGGTGTAACTATATTAGCTATGGAAGGATATTTTGGAATAGTGATCGTTTTTCATATACTTTTTCATACACATCAAATTTTTTCACTTTTAAGACTCCTGATATCATGGATCAAAATACTGTTCATGGCTATCAAGGATTTTATCTTCTATTGATATGACTATACTAGGGAGTTATTTCTGTTAATGCTTAGTAAATTAAGAACAAGGAAGTGTGGCTGTGGCTTTCTTTTTGGTCCTAATATTATTCTATCCATAGAAATCCTATTTCCTGTTCATTAATTTCAGTATTCCATTCTTTTCCAAGATTTTGCTTCACAGCAAGCTTTCATACTTCAAGCTCAACATGTTAGTGCTCAGTCCTCATTCCCACATAAACACAACTATTTTGAGAACATGAACTGATATTAATTACCCCCTTGGCACCAAAAAAAGTCAGGATTTCCTGATGTGGCACGCTAATGTAAAATGCATTACTGCAAACGCTGGCTCCAAGGGGTAATACTCTCTAAATAAACACAGCAATGTTTTTCTTTATTCACGACTCTCAGGCTATTCTGAAAGTCATTCATCCTCCATGGCCCCCCAAAAGCATTTTGAGTTTTAGTAACTTATAACTGGATTTTCATAAGAAGAAATTGAATTCCAAGCTGCAAATCAGTGGCACTTAACTCTTTGGTTCTTTGACATAAAATATACCTAAACGTTCCCATGATTAAATGGCTTTGAACCATAATTTACAGCAGTCTTTGGAAGGTAACAGTTTATGTTTAGTCATTAGTATCACTAAATATGTCATTTGACTTAAAAGTTTCTTCGGAAATAGAAAATGAACAAGATCAGTCACTCAAGGCCAGAAAGAATGTGTATGGGGTTTTTTATGGTTTGTTTTGGGGTGTGTGAGTATATGTGGGTTTGTGTTTGAACATTCCATGTAGACTTCTGATCAAGAAGGCATAGTTCATGCTTTGATGTACTATCTCCTAACACACACTAGTACTACTACTACTATTAAATAAAAAAGTGAACCGAAGCAGAGACAGCCAGGCTCAAACAAACTAAGCATCTTGTGGAACCAAAAATAGAATAAAAATGTAAATCGGTGAGTGAGGCTGAAACCATGGACAACCTGGGTTCTGAGTCTAGAAGCAGATAGCGGTACTTAAGAAATTGGTTCCTGTGAAGTAGTAGAAACTAGAAATATTACACAGGATTGGGTACTGGAGCCAAGTTTAACTGCTTGACATCAGAGGCAGCTAGAATGTGACTCTTCCCAACTGTTCACACATAAAGGCTTGCTGCTGCTGACCACTACCGAGGGCCTCCTTTTGAGGAAGCTAAGTATAATGATGCTAGAAAATACATATTTAGCATCTTAATATGGAGCAGAACCAAGGTATTCCAAAGCTTGGTAATTAGGTCTAAAATAGTCCTAAAACAATCACTGAAGGGAAAGAAGTTCTCAAAGATTCGGTTCTGGACTCCCTGTAGGGGTCCAGGTGTACAAATGGAAGTATAGGAAGAAGGGTGGGGAAGAGAGAAAAATAAAAATACAACTAAAACCTACTTTAAGCCCATGAACTAAAATTTCAAAATATGTCAGGATCTCTTGGCAGAACATGTATTCCCAGCACATAAAATTAAATTTTGTATACCGGTCTGACATTTTAAAATATGAATGTTTAAGATGCTAAAGGAAATATATCCAGTCACATCATGAAATGGATATGAAATTACAAAACAAAAACATGGAGAAATGAAACATATGTAAAATCTACTGAGGAATCTTACAAGTAAAAAATATAATCATTGAAACAAGCTCAACTGGTGTAAACTGTAGGCTGGACACAATTGAAGAGGAAATGTGTGAATTAGATGACAGTGTGAGAAACTGTCTCATACCCAAAACACAAAGAAAGAAAAACATTGAAATATATATGAATGAAGGAACATTGACGAGATATGAAAGTGAATGCAGAGTTTTAATAAGGTAGCTCCAAAAGAAAACAATGGAGGGATTGCTGGAAAAGCTATACATAAATAAAAGCTGACAGTTTTCCACAATTCAGTCTGTTAATACTCAGATTGTTAATTTTCCCTAAATCCAATCAGGACAGAGGAAAATGAATCCATATTCAGATACATTATCATCCTGTTCAAAAAGCAAAACATGTAAAAACTACCTGAGAGAAAAAACACATTACTACCTGTAAGGAAATAAAATTTAGACAAGAGAATTATCTGCAACAATCAAAAGATAACAGAGGAGTCAGATACTGAGGGAAAATAAGTCAGCCTAAATGTTACTCCCAGCTAAAACTAGCATTCTTTAGTGAAGGCAAAATAGAAACACTTTCAGACTTACGAAGACCAAGAGAGTTTATCATCCATGGAAGATGTACTTCAGCAAAAAAATAATTCAGAAGAAGGTGTGGGATGAAAAAAAAGATTACATAAAATTTGTCAAATATTTATTCATAGGAAACACATCACCCTTTTTGGGATGGAAAGGAAAGGTAAAGTTCAATGTGATAGGTTGGTTGCAGTCATGATCTCAATTCTTTACCCCTCTCTGAGTTCATGCACCTTTGCCATGTGATTTTGCACTTCCTCACTGAAGAGGCAGAGTTAATTTTCTTCCTCCTTGATTCTGAGTTTGGCTATGTTACTTGATTTTGTCAGTGGGACGTTAGCAGATGTAACTTGCAGAGTCCTGTAAAGCCACTGGTGCAGTTCTGCTTCCACTCTATACCTCTACCTTTGCCATGGAAATCTGCCCAGGATAACCTGCCCAGGAATGTAAGAGACATAAGAGGCAAAGCCAAATCAACATAGACAACACCAGCCAACAACCCCGAACCCCCAGCCAACCAGCCAGCTGACCACAGATGCAAGTCTAGTCCAGACCAGCTAGACCCCACAGGCTCTTAAGCTACGTAAATGTTTTTTGTTGTATGCCCCTGACTGTGTGTGTGTGTTTCTTTGTTTGGCAGCATTGTTGTAACAATAGGTAGCTGATACAAAAACAAGATACAAGATAGGAAGCAAGTGGGTTTTCATGTTCAGGGGAATAGAAAGACTGAAAAACTTTAGACTTTGTTGGAAAATTTTAAGGTGAAATTGTAAGAGTAATGTTAAAAGTGTTAGTATAAAAAATATGAGTCATCATGTTAAAAAGACAAATATATTTTATAAGTTTAAGAGCCAGGAAAGAAGGAGGAAGAGGAAAAAGTGAGAAATAGAGAAAATGTATGAATTCAGTGGAAGGAAGGAATGAAGGAAGAAAAAAGGGCGGGGGGGGGAGTGGCAAAAAGTCACAAAAGAATATCATAGAATTAGATATAAATACATCAATCACGATAAGTATAAACAGATTAAGCTTATTTATTAAAAGACATTAGGGACTTTCCTCGCGGTACAACGGTTTAAGACTTCGCCTTCCAATGCAGGGGGTGCGTATTTGATCCCTGGTCAGGGAGCTAAGATCCCACATGCCTTGTGGCCAAAAAACCAAAACATAAAACAGAAGCAATACTGTAACAAATTCAATAAAGACATTAAAAAAAAAAAGACATTAAATTGGGAAACCCTGCTAAACTCCTATTGAGATATTACTAAAATATAACAAAAAGGTAGAAAATAAACAGGCATATTGATATCAAAGTAGAATTTATAAGCAAAAGCAATAATAGGAATAAAAAAGGATCTGAAGTTAATTAAATAGGAAAACCACTTAAGATTTAATAACTTTGGAATATATAAAGCAAAAACCGAGAATTACAAGCAAAAATGTAAAACTCCAAAACCATGGTGAAAGGATTTTAATCTCGGCTCAGACAGACAACAATAAGGATGGAGAAGGATTGTGTCTAATAGAAATGTAATGTCAGCTCCATATGTAATTAAAATTTTTTCTAGTAGCTACATTTAAAATTATGGAAACAGGAAAACTTAATAATATATTTTATGTAACCCAAACTGCCCCAAATGCTATTTCAAGAGATTCATGAGATGTTTTACATTCTCTTCATAGTGAGTCTTAGAAATCTAGTTTGTATTTCACACTTACAGTACATCACCTGCCACGTTTAAAGTGGTCAGTAGCCCCAGCTGGTTAGTGGCTACCATGCTGGATAGTCTTGATGCAGAAAATCTAATAGGTAAATATAAAATCCTATACCTGACAGAGTATACATTTTTTTCAAGTACATGTAATATTTACAAAAACTGACCTTAGGCTAATTTACAAAAGTCTGATCAAATTTTAAAGAATCAATATTATAGAAGTCACTATCTGACAACAGTACCTGTGCCAGGAGCCTTCAAAATTTATTAATAAACATCTGTAGTTAAAGAGAATATTGCAGTGGAAATTTAAAACATTTAGAACTGAGCTATAATAAAAGCTGTCAATATCAAAAACTCGTGAGGTGTTGATACAACAGTTCTTAGAAGTAAACTGATAGCCTTAAGTGCCTTCATGTAAAAACAAAAAAAAATGGAAAATAAATTCAACTCAGGAATATGGATGAGGAAGCCAAAACTAAATGCAGATAAAACAATATAACTATAAGGAAGAATTCTGAAGGGAATAATAAAGATAAGATCATAAACCAATAAGGCAAAAAATAGAGGATGATCTAAAAGAACCAAATCTGCATTCTTGAAAATAACATAAAGCTATAATCTGACAAAGAAAAAATACTAAGGCACAAGAAGCAGTTTTAGAAAGAGAGAAGTATGATTACAAATGTGGTGTATATTCCAAATAGTTTGCTAAAACTATAAAAAAGCTGTATAGCAAGCCTAATCATAAAATTCTTACTTTTGGCATTAATACCACAAAATATGATGGGTGTGATGTGGGATGTGGTCTCTGGCCCCTTTAGGAGCCATGACAAGATTTAACAATCAAACTGAATTCTTTAATCACTTATAGCTCATCTATGAATTTTCCTATTGCCCAAAGGGAGTCATTGTCAGCTCCCCAAAGTGAGAGACTTTGGTTTTATCTACTGCTGGTCACATGGTACGTGGAATAATGCTTAATATGTAATGGGCGTTCCATAAAAATTAGTTGAAAGAGTATCAGGAATTTTGGTTATGAATTAGGATGTATGCAGAAATTAAGGAATCATAAATGAAGTGATAAAACAGATGGGTTAAAATAAAAGTCAGGTTTTTAACAGACCCACAGTGCCTTCTCCACAATTCCCCCATCCTGACCTATCCTGAGGTCATCTGGCTGCAAAACCTGGCCTGACTTATGGTGAGGTTATTTATAGTCTGTCTTTATCTGACTCAGATTCTGCTTGAGGTGCCAGTGTAAGATACTGTATATGCCCACATGTTGTCCTAGGAGTTTCAGATAAGGGATTGTGAACCTGTTTCAATGTCTATACTTAAGATGTGTAGCAGAAGGATACATTTCATTTTTAAGTAGGCTAGGGGTAGTTGCCTGGTTATGCTGGTGATTTATTAATGAATTAGAGTATTGCAATAATTTTGTACTTATAAAATGGTAAGCAAAGCTAACTTTGTCTTATTTCCCCTTGTTAATAAAAAAAAGTCTCCTTAGGAGAGTCTATTTTTGTGGGAAGAATGATGACACTGATGACAATATTCCTCACTGGTCTCTGTTATCCTCTATTCTGTGCCCAGAGCTAAACCATTAGGATTCTACAACTTGCTAGGAAAATATGTGCTATTTTGCTCCTTCACCCATACAGCCAACTATATGATACATATAATGATCTTATCATCATGTGTTCCTTCGGCCTCTCCACTTCACATCTCTCTTGTAGCCTTGGCTGCATGGCAATTCTACCTTAACAATGCTCCTTTTATTTCCTCGTGCTTCTCCCCTGCTCTGTATCACCCTCCACAAACATACTGTTACATTCCAAATGGCTTTCCTTACTGCGTAATATTCACTCAACCATGTTCAATCCAGTTGCCTGTTAGACCTGTTTCCTTTATTAACATTTTCTGGCTTCTAAGCATTTCCTCTAGCAGACAGTTCCCTTACATGAGGGGTGATGGGCTTCTGACATGGCTTTATTATTATTTATAATTTGTCTTCTGTGAAAAATAGATAGCAAGAGCTCCTTGGAGCACCTTGGTTAGCATGGGTGGGATCTGTACACTCATATTTGGGCTGACGCATCAATAAGTTTGCCACAGTGGAGAAAGGAAGATGTATGCAAATTCAGGCTGAAAAGGATAAGCCGTATTACATCACTTCAGTTTGGACACTCAGATCTAAGATGAGTCTTAGATTAGATGAAAATAGTATATTCCGCTCAAACTAGGAAGTAGTATTTCCTTCTGAAGATAATTTTATGGAGGAGTCTCAGTAACATAAGGAGGACTGAACTCCTAAAGAGGTAAGCAGAGGGGGGAGTGGGTGGATACGGAGCATTAGTGAGACAATGTGAGAAATGTCAGAAACTAAGGAAAGAACATTTTATACAGTAAATGGGTAGCTGGAATCTCTGCATCCACACATACACCCCCAGCCTTTCTGCAGAGGCCGCTTAGCCCTCTGGCAGAACCTTCTTAGGATGCATTCAGTGGTTCTGAGGTTCTACTTCTCAAACGTAGCCTCCTGCTCTGGCTGTAGACCACTTGAGCCCGCCTCTCACGTGTACTCTTTTTTCCTGGCGTGAGTCAGCCACCAGGCTGCTACATCCCCCAACCGTGTCTAAGGGGGCTAGCACCTTATTTGGAGTGTGTTTTGGTCCTCAGCCTCAAGTAAGGCTAACAGATCCCACTTTAATATATTAGATTTCCAAGCACTCCAGAGTGCTCAGCAAAAATGAATTCTCAGTGGTGCATGAGTGAACAAATGATCCCGTGAATGAATGGGTACTTTTCATTCCTTGTGATCACCTGTTGGCATCATCTTGTACCGCTGACCACCCCGTTTCTTATGTCACTCTTCGCCCTTGCCCTGCCCCTACCGCCCTCTGCTTCCTACCCTTTTTACTCCTTCATAGTTTCTCATCTCCTCCCCATGCTCACTTTTTACTACCTGCCTTTAAACGCTGGTTTCCTCCAGGGTTTCATCCTCACTACTTTGTCTTACCTTCTTATTAAATATATTTGTCCTGGGGGAACTTCATCCATATCCCTGGTCTGACGACTATCTATACACTTAACGTCTCAGCCCGGACCTCTCAACTTCACTTTAAACCAGTGGTGTGCGGCAGCCAGCTTGTGCTACCTCAGGAGAGCCGACTGTTAAATTTTCAGGATTTTATTTATTTTTATTTTTTATTTTTTTTGCCGACCCGTGTGGCTCGTGGGATCTCAGTTCCCCGACCAGGGATTGAAGCTGGGCCATGGCAGTGAAAGTGCCAAATCCTAACCACGGGACTGCCAGGGAACTACCAATTTTCAGGAATTTTGTGAGCCAGCTGCTAAACCCAGCCTTTATTGTAAATTTATGATAAAATAAATTATAGTAAAAACAGAGGTAGTAAATACTTAAAACTCATTACTTCCTAACAATTTTTCTACATTTTAAAACTATTAATGCTCTTGAGATTTGGGATGTCTGTTGTATTTGTATATTGAAAGGACTCGATAGTGGTGTATCACTGCACATCTTTTCCAACTCGCATTCAGTGATACCATCTCGGTAACTTGAAAACTGCCACAGTGAGAATATTTATGCCATGGAAATTGGGAAATACTTCAAGTCAGGGCTTAAGTTATTGTTTTGTTGATTATCTAGACTTAAGAAGGTGATTGAGAAAATGTTAATGCAGATTAAACTTAATAGTGTGTCATGTCTATAGCTGTAACACCAAAAAATTGAGATACTCAAAAATTATTATCCAGTTCAGCAAAGAAATTACTCCTATCATTGATGAACAAGATAAATTCTGACCCACATCTTCATTGTTTCACTTTCTCTTAAAATAAACATAAATATACGGCTTCCCTGGTGGCGCAGTGGTTGAGAGTCCGCCTGCCGATGCAGGGGACACGGGTTCGTGCCCTGGTCCGGGAAGATCCCACATGCCGCGAAGCCTCTGGGCCCATGAGCCATGGCCGCTGAGCCTGCATGTCTGGAGCCTGTGCTCCGCAACGGGAGAGGCCACAACAGTGAGAGGCCCGCGTACCACAAAAAAAATAAAATAAAATAAACATAAATATAGACCATAACTGCAGTCATTTGTCAATTGCACTTATAGGCTGTCTATGATACAACAAGCACTTGGTAAAAGTCAACAAAAACATTTTGTGAGTATTGATTGGTGGTATGGAATTTACAATAGAGTGTTACATACTTTATTATTACTTGTAAATTAGGCACCACACATCTTTCATATCAGGAAAATGTATAAAAACTTATGTACGTATGTGTGCATGTATTCCCCCTCCCCACCAAGAGCCAGTTATATGTTTACCAGCACATCACTTCTTGAAACCTTCAATATCAATTGCCTACTAAACATGTGAAGTTTAATACCATAGGCATTTCAGACTTAACATGTCAAAAACAGAACTCATTTTTCTCCTAAGATCTTTTCCTCTTCTGATACTACTCTGCATCTTCTCTATGGGGTAGGGAAGAAAGCTAAGCAAGAGTGTGATCTTGACTGGAAACTAATGTCAGTCTGATCATGGAAGGAGGGGCTACAGCACAAGGTTACCCACCTTGAGACAGGGGACTGGCCTTTCCCCCTGTGCCAGTTACTCATCGGTTAAGGTCTGCCCACCAGGGGAGTCGGTCATAGCCTTCCAGACTAGGTGTGTCTTGTTGGTCCGAGGGCAGTTCTCCAGGGAAGGCAATAGCTGTGAATTTTAAACAACCAGCTCTCAGAGCAGCTGAGGGACAAAAGCACCTGCCAGTAAGGGGATCTGGGCACCGCAGCCTCCACTGTAGTGTGGATCCATGCATAGGTGTAAGGTGGGGAGAGATGGCAGGGAGAAGAGATTGAGACAGGTCCTGGTGAGTGGGCTCTCTCTCTAAGAGCAATCCAAGTTAACTGCTGAGGGTAGGCAGGATCCTGGTGGGGGCAGAGAACTTGACTAGGGTGGGAAGCTTTGGAGCAGCTACTATATGTAGGCAGTATGAGAGAGGCTGCCCTGGGCAGTGTCAGGGTCCAGTTACTGTTGGAGACAGCACTGGACCCTGACAGCACTCTGCATTGCTATTTAACCATTCCTCAGCAGTCTCAGTGTAGGAGTGCAAGGGCAGGTGGCTGGCTTGACCCAGTGTTGGGATTTTGCTGCATAAGTGTAATGCAAGCAGAAGAGGGTGAGGCATGAGGATGATGGTGAGAGTTACTGAAGGCTCTTACTACCTTTTGTGAAGGCACAAATGTACACAATACATTACAGGACGAGACAGTGTGTTCTCACGCAATGACGGAAGTAGAAAGTATGGGCAAGATCAGAGAAGAGAGTGAAGCGTTTTCTTAGAGTTAAGGATGTAAATTTTTACAACTTCAGTAAAGACTTTCACGTGAACGAGACTGCATTTGAACTGCCTCTTGAAGGGCCAGTGGGGAGAAAAACCTCCCTGAGGGAAAATGAAAGGAGATAGTGTAGGAAAAGCATGGAGAAAAAAATGCATGAACACAATCTGGTTAGAGACCTGTGATTTAGAAGTATGGTAAAGCCTGCAACAAGGTACCCACAGTAAGTAAAATCAGGTAGAGTGGTTGGCATTGGCTTTTGTCCTCACTCAGCCCCATTTTCAAAGAGGGGCAGGCCAAGTCTCTTGTACTGGGGCAAGAGGGTGGCAATGGTTTGGGATGGAGACCTGGCCAGGGGAGTGGCAGGTAACCTCATCTTTGGAAGCAGGGTGGTAAAAAGAGTGTGTTGCCACATCCCAGTAGTGTCTTAGACTTATTTCCGTGGCTGTGAAATGGATACCAATTAAGTAGGAGATAACTGGGGTTATTGGCACTGCCTTTGAAATCCTAGCCAGACATGAACCCAGAATTGTAGCTATTGATATTTAAACCAAAAGTAGACACTGTCTAGACTAGTAGACAAACCAGACCTCAACCAAAGCACATTTGGGTTCAGCACCTGACCCAGAACTACTGGTGGCTAGTTAGTTGTGCAGGCTCCACTGACCTTTCATTAACTTTACAGTAACACATTTTGCTCAACTGAATATTTTGGTTTCTGCAAATGGGGGATTTTGGTGGACTGTATATAGGTGGCATGGAGGCCAGAAAAAGTGAAAACCACTAGAAAAGGCATTTTTGAGGCCAGAGAAAGTGAAAATAGTTGAAAAGGGGGACTTCCCTGGTGGCGCAGTGGTTAGGAATCCACCTGCCAATACAGGGGACACGGGTTCGAGCCCTGGTCCAGGAAGATCCCACATGCCACGGACCAACTAAGACCGTGCGCCACAACTACTGAGCCTGCATGCCACAACTACTGAAGTCTGTGCGCCTAGAGCCCATGCTCCACAAGAGAAGCCACCACAACGAGAAGCCCGCACACTGCAACGAAGAGTAGCCCCCGCTCGCAGCAACTAGAAAAAACCCATGCACACCGCACAGCAATGAAGACCCAACACAGCCAAAAATAAATAAATAATTAAAAAAAAAAGTTGAAAAGGTTTTTCTGTGGTTGAATACGGCTATCAAAGTAATACATATTCTTCATACTAATTCAAATAACGTAGGAGTGTGTGAAGAAAAACAAAAGGTAACCATTTTCCTATTGCACCAAAGCAACTCTTTCCTCCTAGTGACGATCACTGGTAAATGTTTGGTATATAAGTTTTCATGCATACGTAAGCACATATGGAATTTACATGTATATATGAATATGTGCAAAATATTATATGTAATATTCTGGTCTTTAATCTACTACTTTTCAGTCAATACTACATCTTGGATACTTTAACATGATTAGTTTTACCCTAATAGCTACCTAATATTTCATGATATTGAACAAATTCCCCATTGATAAGAATTTAAGTAGATTCTTTTTTATTACTATAAACAATATGATAAAGAACATCCAATATATACTCCTTTTTCTACTTAGTTAATTACTTTAGGTAAATTCCTAGAAGTTATCAAAGTTATCTGTAAGTTCCTAGAATTATTGTGTCAAAGGGCCTGATAATTTTACATACCAGTTAATTAACTAATACACACTGCCAGACTGCCTTCCAAAAATCTGCATAAGTTTATTTCCCAGTCAACTGTGTACAAGAGTGCTTGTTTCTTTACCCACACAGAACGTTATCACTATTTCTATCTGATGGGTTAAAGTTATATTTTAAGGTTAAAAAACCAATTCTGGTGATAAAAGATGAAAACTGACATTATGACAGTTGATATTGCAAGTGGAAAATATTCTCTCAGTAGTTGAGTTTAAAAATGTGTTTAGTAGTTAACTTTTCTGAGAGCCTGTTGGACATTTTATTGAGTTGATGAAGATGGTTTAGAAAATCTGGGGCTGCTACCTTCACTCCTCATTAGTTTGAAACTCTCCCAAAATTCGTGGAGATGGAATTCACCTCTACGGTTGAAGACAGTATCTTGGTAGAACACTTTTTGAGAGTTTACTTGTGATATACAGAAATGACACTATCAAAACCTTTCAGTACGTGGCGAATGCTTCTCAAAGAAGCTAAGCTCTCCATATTATAGAGCCATTATGAAGTTCTTTAAGTTTAAAAAGAAAAATGCCTTAGACTTTTTATCAGTAAGAAGAGAATTGATTGATGTCAGCCATTAGAATTATATGCCCAAGTGAACATATACACATAGATGGAAAAGAAATTGAACACGTCATCATTTCATAAATATTTTGTTAAAAGTTGTACTTCTGTATCTCAGGTCCACCTTGATCTCTGTCTCTGGACTTCTTTTGTTTCCAGAGCTTTTTGATATATAACTTTGGAACAAAATTCTACTTGAATTCTTGGGCTCAGTTCTTCATCCTTCCTTGCATTCACATCCTGGCTCCTCATAACACAAAGAGTGTGCTTCCCTGCTCCTTGACTTTGGGCTTGGCAATATTCCTCGCTTTGGCTGGCAGAATAGAGTGGAAGTTTCAGTTTTGAAGTCTGGAACCATGAGGAGGACATGCCCTGGCTAGCTCACGGGTTTAAGGAGAATGAGAGACATGTGGAACAGGCCAGCCTCGTATGTGAAATAGAACCAGCCCAAGAACCATGAGAGCAAGTGCTTGTTATATGCTACTAGTTTTTGTGGTTGTCTGTCATGCAGCATTATTTTGGCAATAGCTAACTGATAAATAATGTCTTTTTAAAGTTTTTAGTGTTCCTGTAATGTCTCCACTGATTTTTTAATTTGGCATACTTACCTCGTTTTGTATTTGATGCTTATAGTCTTTATTTCCTACAGGGCTTTCTTAGTCAAATCACAGGCCAAGAGAAAATTCACCCAACTTTGTTCCCTCACATACTGGTAAATATAAAAAAAGCAACCTGAATTTTATTTTCCTTAAATCCCTATTTAATTGTAAATAAACTTTGTCCTTTTAAAATCTTTGCTCAGATCATGACAGTGAGAAATGGATACAGAAGTTCTTAAAATGTTTCCTTTTTGCATTCAGTTTTCAGAATTCTCTTCATGTCATGCAGGTCTGAAAGGTTAAAAATAACTGTACCTCCAGAGACTACTTCTTGGGCTGTATTCTTCCTCGGGAACCTCTAAGATTTTCCCACCCAAACTGGGTCATCATCCTTACCTAATTTAAAAATCTCTCAGATCCAATGCTCTACAAAAATCAATGAGATCTTTCCCACCAGATAATCCCAGCAGCCACACATGATATTCTCTGGTCTGATTCTGCATGAGTTTGATTTTATATACTCTATTGTAATAATTTATTAACTTGATAAAATCTGCTGACTCCTCATGGAAAATATTCTGTTTACATTTCCTGCAGCTTTCTTTCCATAGCCTTTATTATTGCGTATTTACATGAGAATAGGGCCTTTGTTTTTTAAATGTTCATCTGTGCCTGCTGACTGTCTCCCCTCCCCTGAAGTTACAGCCCTCTGTTTGTGACATACATCGTGCTTTTCATATTGAAAGCAGTCAATGAACCCTGAATAATTAATCTTCCTTTCATGTCTGTGAGTTATCTAGGTGAGCTGAGTTAGCCCCATTTTATAGGCAGGGCAACACAGAGAGATATAGAAGGCGGTCACTTGAGGATCTCAGAGTTCAAGTGTTAAGCCCTTGCATCTCTCATACTAGATGAAGCCCCTCTCCTTGGTTATAGTTAGTTCTGCTGGGTTACGATCTTGTATATTATGTTATGCTTGCTTTTACTGTGCACATTACTGATGGAAAGATATATCGGTGGGAAAGGAAAGATGAACATCAGGTGACAGAACTTCACAAACAGTCACTCCAAATATTTCTTAAGGGAGCGGCTGCTGCATCATCTGTTGGTCAAGCTGAGGCAGCGGCCTTATGTAACAGTACCTTTGCATGGCCTGAGAGCCAGGTTCTGACTCTGAGATCTCCTTACCTGTTGTCTATTCCTGGACCACAACTTTGGAGTCAACTGGCAAATAGCAAAGTGAATCATGAATAGAAGATCCAGTATATTTACATTAGTCATTAAATTAGCTTGATTTATTCTGGTTCTTTTGATTGTTATGCCCAGAGCACATTAAGAATTTGCTTACTGATTGGTGATCAAAGGCAGTGATGATTAAAACAGAGTAAAATTTTAAAAGTCTGTGGAGCAGTTTTAACACTCAGTTTGGTTTTTCAGAGAAGAATAAGTCATGCAGTTCTTATAGATCAATGTTCAGGACCATGGGCAATGGGACGGGAGTATCCATGCTTTCCTGCTCCCTGAGATATCCTCCACAACTCTGTATTCCTCTCCCTCACCTCAATATATTCCTCATAAAATCCTTCAAGAACCTTCTCAAATGCAACAACCTCTAGCTCTCAACCCATATTTTTCTTTTGAATCTACATTATATTTTGTCTGAAGCTCTCTTATGTAAGCCTGCTGTCTTATCCTCCTGTTGGATTATAAACATCTTGGGGGCAGGGACTATAATTAATTCATCTTCATATTCTCTGAAGGCCTAAATTCCAGTGATATTCTGCTATTCTTACAATCTGAAGAGTGTTCAATACAATGCTAAACTAACAAAATGAAATACTTAAAAAATATATATATATATATATATATCCCCTTCCCCTAGTTGGGTTAGACTTGGATAGAGAATCTAGTCTCAGAGTAAACTCCATGAGGAAAACCAAACTTTAACAGAGCTAATAACTTTAGCTCTGTTATTGGGAGCTTATCTAAATCAAATCCAGGATCACAGTTTTGGTGAATTCCACAATTTTTATAGCAATCATATAATAGAAACTCCAAAACTTTTTAGTTCAAGTTTTCAAAAGGATCAGGTTTTCTTAGTAAGAAATCAAGGAGTGTGAAAGAAGCTCTGCTGTGTGCCATCTATAGTAGAAAAGCACGATGGGATTTAAGTAGGGGGAGAGCATGTTCTCATGTGTAATCAAGAATTAATTCCACTGCTGTTCACCAAACTTTAGGAATCTGGAAATAATATGCCTGTTGGCTATTTGTGTTAGAACAGATGTAAAATTAACCGGTCTAGCTAACAGTACCAGGTCTGCCTTGGCCAGTGAAAGATTTTCAGTTTCCCCAAAACAGGAATCATATAAAAGTCCTCCAAGTCACATTATTAGTGGGCCCAAATATTGTTGTGTTGTATTTACTCATGTTTCCCCTCATTTTTACCTTCTCCCAGGAAACATAGGGTCATTTCTCTCTGTAACTCACCGTTCCTGGAAGGCAGTCTTCTTGCCCACTGCATCAGTGCCTTCTTGGAAAGCCTGGTAAGACTAATGCACCTGACGTTAGCAGCTAGCTCTTCAGCGGCTCTTCCAGAAATAGACTAGACAGCAAAGGATGGCCCTGTTGAATTCCAGAAAACACAGGGTGCCCCCATTAGCCATGGTATTTGAAGCCATACACATCCTAATTCTCTTCTTCCTCCCCTGCCCTTTTGCTACTAGCATGAACATGGAGATGAATTACTTCAGTAAATATTCCTGATTCCTAATCATCTTTCCAGATTGAGCTACACAAGGAAGTTATTAATTAAGCTGTTAGATGAGAATGACATCTACAATCCATAAAATGGATTAAGGAAACCAAAAGCTTTATAACATAAAAAAACAATGTTAACGGCATTTGACTTTGAGGAAGAGGACCTCTACTTGAGTCCTTTCCTCAACATTTTCATACCAATCCCACACAACCGCCAGTGAATATAAATCTTGGAGATAATGTGAAGAGCTCTGTTGTTGTGTGGCAATTACCCAGACCCCTTCTTGCTAGGTTTATGTCCATGTGCTTCCAAGTATCCTAATTTTCTCTCTTTTTCCCCTCTTAACTCCCAGCATTCTTTAGAACCTAGATTCAAACTCACTTTAATCTTAGCCTTTTTGAACTAAGTTATCTAGCCCTAGCACCAATCCTTGGTGACTTAGTTCCCATTCTGGCTCACCCAAGACCCTGTGAGGATGTGAGTTACACATAACTTGTCAGAGCCTCCAGTTTCCTCCTATAGAATGGAGCTGATAACCTATCTCATTTGGTTTTGTGACATTTAAAGTACCCTGATAGCTCAATTTTATTCAACAAACTTAGCACTTCTCCAAGCACTGGGTTCTACAGATGAATAAATTACAGATTTCTGGTGAAGACAAATAAGAAGTCAAGGCTTAAGGAGAACAGAGAGGAAATTATGGGAGGAGGGGGATTGCTCAGTGGAGTTTCAGTTTATCAGCTTGGGTAGGAGAGAAGGTGCATCTCTAAAGGCTTCCAAAAGAGAGTCACACTTGAGCTGAGTTTCAAAGCAAATCTTGGAGTGAGGCACGTGAAGAAATAGGGTAAGAACCTTCTAGGCGAAGGGAGAAGACAGATGTTAGGAAGCATTGGTCATACTAGAGAGACCTGGCCTTTGTGATCCTGGCCAAGTGGCTTGGCCTTTATTGCCAAAACTGTAAAAAAAAAAAAAAAAAGAAAAAAAAAAGAGGGAAGCATAATTTATGATCATGGGGTTGTATACTGGGTGTTAGTTATTTTTGTTATTTATTATTTACCTCCTTTTCTTGTTATAACTGTATGCTAATTTTGCTTTGAAGAAACCACCCGTCTCTCATCTTTGGGTGAGACTCATGAGGCAGGGTTCACTCCCAGCTTCAAGTGGAGACATGTGTGTCTTCAGCCTGGGCCACTCAATGCCTTGTGTCCTCCCGATGGCAATGGTTGGTCCAGGAATGGGCACTTGAGGGTCAGCAAGATTCAATTTTGAGTCTTTTTTTGATTCGCTACTTTTTCTGGGGAGGCTTGAACCTAGAATTATACTGGGCTAGACCTTCTACAGCCATCTGAATCCCACAGAAATGCCAATATAAGGAAAGCAGATCTCAGAAGTGAGAACAGGGAAACTGAGTGCCAAGGTCCTCACTGTCACCCCAGTGAGGTCAGGCCTGACCCCCGTTTTGCTTCTGCACTCTACTATTATGAATCAAATCTCCCTATGCATAAGTCAATTTCTGTGAGGGTTTCTGTCCCCTGCCATTAAAACAAAAGTTCTTAGATTGTTTTAAGTCCTGAATGAGATAATATATTAAAAGCACCTGTTACCATGTTTGATTCATAACAGGCCTCAAGAAATGCCAGTTCCTGTTGTGAGCAAAGGCCCAGAGAGCTGAGAGCATGCAGTGCACTGGGTGGGAGAGGGGGGTTTGATAAGTTGCCACGATGGGGATGAATTGTGAGCACGTGGCAGAAGTGAGCAGTAAAAGCCACATATTATACTTTGGTTTAACTTCATCCTTAAGCAGTTTTAAGAGTGGTAAGGACCATAATGAAGAAAGGCAGGACACCAGGAAGACATCTGACCTGGGCATCCAACCCAGTCTGTAGGATGAGGAAAATCTCTCCTGAGCACGTGGCATTTCAGCTCAGACATGAAGGACGAGTAAAGAGTTGGGAACGTCCTTCTGACATCATTGTGGAGAATGAATTCAAGTGAGGTAAGACCCACCAGCATGTAACCTCCATGAGGGAGGCCACTTAGTCTCCATGAGAGAGAGACACACACCAAAGTGAAAACTCATCCACTTGGATTTAGTGATTGAGTGAGAAGAATTTCAGGGTTGTTATGTGGTGTGGTGGGGACTGAATTCAGCACTCAGGAGTTGAAGAGGGAGCCTGTTGAAGAAATAAAGGCATAGACTAGTCATTTAAGGAGGTCAACTAATTACTTCCAGTAAAGTGTAGAGTTTAGGAAATGCATTTTCTCTCACTTCAAACCTTTCTATAGAGAGGAAAACAGGTTAAAAGGTACAGGCTCAGTCCTAATGAGGCAAAGTCTAGGGGAAAAGTGAATATTATAGTGTGAACTTTACACAGATAATGTGGCTGAGATTGTGTTTATGTGTATGTTGTTTATGGATTTGTATTCCTTTTTTATTCGACAAATATTTACAGAGCGTTTCTCCTGCGCTAGGCACTATTCGGGGAACTGGGGATAGAGGAGTGACCAAAAAACCAAAAATCCCTTTCCTCATGGCGCCTGCATCCTAGTGGGGTGTGTGTGTGTGTGCCTGTGTGTGTGTGTGTGTGTGTGTGTCTGATGGTCTGTGTGCATGCACAGTGGTTCTGGAGAAAAAGCAGAGAGGGATAAGGGTTTGGGGGTGGAGGGGCTGCAATGTAAAACAGGCGGTCAGGGAGGTCCTACCTGAAAAGGTGGCAATTGAGTGACCTGAAAGAGGTGAGGGAGTGAGCCATTGTGTCCTGTAAGCTGCTTGAAGAGTATTTTAGGCAGAGGGAACATAATTATATGAATAGCTCAAAAAGTTATTTTTACATTAGCCATTTCCTTTCTCCTTGAGTCACTCTATAGAACCAATGCACAGTGGTGAGTCTGAAGCATTCGAAAAAGAAATAGTTCTACTGAGAGGAACTTGTCTCCGGGGCCACTTAGTCACTGCTTCCTCTAGTCAGTAGATGGGCCCTGTGGGGTTCTGGGCATAAGACTGACCGAAAGAGGGGGGCCTCATCACCCTAAAGCGGTTAGGAGAGCAACTGTAGAGACCAGTGAAATTCAAAATATCAATTTTCCCTTCAACTTTTATGTGTAAATTTACAATTATGTTCCACTAAGTATAAATGAGTTCATTTTGCCTTTGCTCAGAACCAGTTTATGAGAGAAATGTTACAAATCATCCTTTTGTATTTGCTAAATCTGGACCTAATTCCATTTCTCAAGAAATTGTGTTTGCAGAAATAAGGCCACATGGAAGTGAACAAATAATGAAAAATGGAATATAACAAACCCCCCAAGTCCTAAAGAATTAAAACTCTGCCAGAATTATTTATAACATGTACACCAGTATCCAAAAGTATTTACAATTTTCTCTGTGGCTTATAAAGTCTGGTGCCATCTAAACATACTTGGTAGTTCCATGAGACCCAAAACATGTTTCTGCAATCCAGTGCCCAAGTCCAGTGCAAAGCCAAGAGCCCCACATGGTGGGATCATCATTTTGACATGCAAAATTCTTTGTAACTAGAGACCTTTAGGATCATTCAGAAAAGGAGTTTAATTCTATATGTGACTCTGGGTTACTCTCTAGCATAAATGTAGATGAATATCCAATTTCCTATGACTCAGTGAAGTTGGTGCAGAATGCAGAGAGTCAGGAATCCTAAATCTGGGGTTGGTGGGGGAGGCGGGGGTCAAGAGGTTTGGACTGCACAAAAATCAACAGGGAGGGGACTTCCCTGGTGGCGCAGTGGTTAAGAATCCACCTGCCAATGCAGGGGACACGGGTTCGATACCGGAAGATCCCACACACCGCGGAACAACTAAGCCCGTGCGCCACAACTACTGAAGTCCGCGTGCCTAGAGCCCGTGCTATGCAACAAAAGAAGGCACTGAAATGAGAAGCCCGCACGCAACAAAGACCCAACGCAGCCAAAAATAAAATAAATTTATTCAAAAAAAAATACGGAGAAAACATAAAGATCAGAAGGCCCTCTGAAATACAAACAGGTGTCTCAAGACTAAACAGTCAAGTGATTTATTAATGTCTGAGCATTGTAGAATCAGATCAAGCTTTCAAAGTTCCCCAGAATATAGCCATGTCGGGAGGGACACTGCACAGAGGGATTTTGGTGTACGTCCTCCACCACACATCCCTCGCTCCCATGACCCATTCAGGTGGTGGAAACACAATGCCATCCATCTGTACCTCTTTGAAACAAGAATCTCACATTCAAGCATCCCTTTTAAATGGTGGATACAAGAGCCAACTCTTGCTGCTACCACAAGGTCTCACAAGGCTGTTAATCATCAAGTACTGATAGCTACTGTTCCGCGTTGGATGAATACCAATTAGAGAGATGGGGCAACCTGAGGACTGTAGAGGAGAGAGCAGTGGGGGACTGGCTTTGTTGTTTTGGGGAGGGGTTGCCAAAAAAATATTACCTGGGGCGCCAGTGCTCTTCTCGCCAACCCTGAGGGGAGACTGATGAGAATGGCAGACTAATTTACAAAGTATAAAGTAGGGGATGTATCAGAAGCATCATATTATTATTAATAGGGTCTGTTTTTCTAGATAGTGATGGCTGAATCTTGTTTTTAGTTTTAGAATCAGGCAGCATTTGTCTCAACTTTATAATTCTGTTTGCCTTTTCTCTTACGGTATCTCCTAAAAGAGGCTGTGTGAAGCTCCAGGGAAGCTTAGAAGGAAAAGCCTTGTGGACAAAAAACTTACCATATGCAAAAGAGAAGAATTTATCAGGGAATGTTTAGGAAAATAGAAGGAAGAGTTCTTCCAAGTTAAAGGACATCTCAATTGGAAAACAGCCCAAATTGGAGCAGGTAGCTGAAACAAATAGGGCTTTTCAACAAAATGAGATTTTATTTGCTCATGTACATCTCTCTGCTCAGCCAATGACATACAGATCCAGCATCCAGCATGGAGACTTGCTCTCTTGAGTGCCCCCTCCTTGGTCTTGTGCAAGCCCCCATCTGGTATCAGAAGTCTCTCAGCACCTTTTGATGCATCTTGGGGGCAGTGATTCTCAATATGATCACAAGGTTTTATGCCTGGCTACTATATCAGAAGCAAACTTATTGAGAACCAACTGCATACTTGGGAATAGGGAAAGAAAAACATTTCCCCCAGTTTATTTCAGTTGTCTTCCATTGTCCCAGAGTGTTGAGAGCACAGCATGGAGCTGCTTAGAAAACCTGATTAGGTCCCACAGTGCTAAGCACATAGTTTCAAGAGGCTGGGAAATTGTTACCATTGGAAGTAGTATGAAAAATGGTTCATGTGGGGGGAGGACAAAAATTAAACTGAGATGACTAAGAAACATATTAACTAAAATTATGTTTGATTTGCCATCAAGAGCTCTCTCTTCTAGATGCTTGCGAGAGTGCCTCCATGGGGAGTTGAAAAGTGTTCAAGGCCTCTTCTGAATTGATAGTGCTCCCAGGGCTGATGTGAGCTGTTTAGGAGTACGGAAAGCCATGGAGACCTTTCAATTAGCTAGGAGGCCCTTTTGATGGATTTGAGAAGAACAGGCTTGAAGAAATAAGAAAAAAAATCATTTAACTGTATGAGTTTTTCCTTTGTTCTTTTGTTCTTGCATCTAGTAGGCACTGAATAGATACTGACTGCATAAAGAAATGTTTATTCTAACATATTAAAATAGTATGCAATTTGAAATGAAGTTGTGGATCTGGCCAGATGTTGTTTCTCAGATTATTATCCCATGACAAGAAACATTTCACTCTGTGTGAAAATAGAGTCAAAGACAGCTTTGTAGAAATTTCCCTTGGATTTGTGTTTATTGGCTCGTTATTTGCTCAAGTGATTCATAATGTTGAGTTTCTGGAAGTCAAAGCAAAACTAAAATTGCCAAGTAGAAATAAAAGCAAACCTTATGTAGCAAAATCTTGGATTAAATGTAATCATGAAGGCAACTGACAAGCAAGTATATGTGGGGGAGGAGAAGAATCTAGAGGCTATCTGGAGCACAAAGCGGACCTTGGCCTTTTGGTTGATATACTAGTTACCATAGTGATTGATTGGACTTTGCCATAGTTAAATCTTTTTGTATCTGTATGAGCATGATGCAATGGACCTCATGTAGCTAGGTTTGTATTTCCTTTTTTTTAAAGTTCCTGTTTTTCCTTTTTCTTAAAGTTCATTAGAGGGCATATGTCCTCAGGTCATGTGCAAGATCCTTTGCAATCTTCCAACAAAATCACACACAATGGGAACACTGTTCCACCTCTGCTGATGGGTAGAGTGAAAAAGTGGGAGCCTGAGAAGGCCATGGAAGCAGGTCTTTGGAGTCATTGTAGGGAGGACACATTCCTGATAGGCCATATCTATAAAGGACAATGTCATTTTACAAAGAGTTTCCTTTTGCATCAATTCTATCAGAGCAAAACCAAATTGAACCCAGACAAATGAAGAAGAAAAGCAGAGTAGTATCTATAGAAGAAAAACTGGAAGAAGAATAGAAAACTTGATAAACTTAGGCTGCCAAGTTGCAACAGATTGTTAGATCAGGGGAGGCGTATGTCAGGTATGGGCAGAAAAGCAATCCATTCTGACAACAGTTCAGGTGCAGAAAGATCAGTCTGAGGACTAAATTGAAAATGTATAGCATCGGTATCTTGTTAATGTTTCTGTGAGGAGCTCAGTAAAAGCAGCTCTACTGAAAAGAGGGGGGATCCAATCCTCTAGACGGGTGGTATTTGTAAAGCATTCTTGGAAACTGCCAAAATGCAGTGTGACTTTAGGGAGATCAGCCACATCATTAAAGTCAAGGAAATGACTGACCAGTGGGGAAGTAGAAAAAGGTGGTACCTGTCCTGCGACTAAAAGGCTTTGTCAATTTGGGCTGACCTGGGTCCCTGAAAACAGGTAGGAAGCCAAGGATTTAGATCAGTGCTTCTCCTACTTAAATATGTGAATGAATCATCTGGAGATCTTGTTAAAATATAGATTCAGGGGGCTTCCTGGTGGTCCAGTGGTTAAGACTCCACGCTCCCAAAGCAGGGGGCCCGGGTTCAATCCCTGGTCAGGGAACTAGATCCCACATGCCGCAACTAAAGATCCTGCATGCCACAACTAAGACCCGGCACAGCCAAATAAATAAATAGTAATTTAAAAAATATATATATATAGATTCAGATTCAGTAGGTCTTGGGTGGGGCTAAGCTTGTGCATTTCCAACAAGCTCCCTAACTGTGCTTATAATATTGCTTCAAAGACCATACCTGGAGTAGCAAGGGGCGAGTTCCTAAGACCACACTTTGCGTAGCTAATAGCAAGGGGCTGGACCTGTCTTAGTTTAGTCAGCTTAAACTGCTGTCGAAGAGGAGTTTAGCATGGTGCTATGTTCAAGATTATCTAGCTTAATTTTGTTAGGTAATTATTAACAAGTTTTTAATTGTTAATATTCTAAATTTATTGGATTATAGATTGTTCAAGCTGCTTTGGAGAACAACTATTGTATCAATGTTCTATTCAGATTGCTGATGATCTGTATTTTGGGTTGTTGGGATTTGATTGTCTCTTTCCAGATGGTATTATGTAGGGAAAAGTCTGAGATGTGACATTACCTTCATCTAATTCTAACTGCAATGGGAAGTGCTAGGATTCCTTTCTTTCTCTTGATTTCTTTCTTTCCTTTTTTTTCAAACCACTGCTGAGTTCGTGGATCTCAGCCAAATCCCTGGAAATAATCCAGACCTACGCATTTCTCTTGCCCATTACCACTGAAACAGGAGTAGCAAAATAGAAATAGCACTATTTACGAAAACATTTCCTCCCCTACAATTCAAGATTACAACTGGCATGCCAAATCAATATAAGGGACATGTTTAATACACTTATGTATTCTGGAGGTAGGGAAAAGAAATAACACCTTTTATTTCAGAATCAATTTGAAGGGAGCTGACTTCAGACACTGAATAGAGATCTCAGCCTATAATCTTGGGTTCCTGAGCACACAGCACCAGTTTACTTTCTAATGTACTCTCGGGTGACTTAATGGCATTGCTTAATTATAACAGTTGCAAATTCCATCTTCCAAAATATATCACAGGCAGCCAAACATCTGCAGGGTTTTGTAGTAGGGAGGATGCCAAAATGAAATGCTCATTTTTTGTCTTATTTTGCTCTTATTAGTTTTTAATACATATATGTAATAAACAAGATGAGCAAGACAACATTTAAATATGCACCGATGGTAATCAAATATAAGATATTAAGTTGTGAAAATGCCCATTCCATGGAAAGGAATATGCTCCTCAGGAGAATCCACGCTCTGACGGGGGACATTTTAAAATAACATTAACTTTGCAGTGATAGAAAAAAGAAGTAGGAAGACTCCTCAACATGGGAAGTGCAGATGAGAACTAGGAAGACAGCCCTGCAGAACGTACTGAACACCAACAAGAAAATTTTCTTTTTCTGGGAGAAGGAGGGCTAACTGCTAACTAATTGAATGCAAAGTGGTGTCAACAAACTCAGAAAGTTAAAAATGAGATTAGCTCCAGTTTGTCTCAAGCTTGTGGCTGACAAATAAGTAAGATAATCTGGGGTGTTTCTTTTTAATAAAATAAGAGAAAGATGTGTTCAATAAGAGAAAAGATGTGTTCAAGATGAGGACAAAATACATAACTATCATTTCTAGAAATTAAAATTACACCTTATTTGGCAAAGGAATGAATGATGTAATTTTACATATAACATAGTTTGGGAAATTATTTTAGAGCTAGTTTTTATTTTGTTATACAAAGATATCCCCCACCCTTAAAAAATATGGATATATTTCTAAATTGTATAGGTCTAAAAGAGAAAGGATATTTACCATAATGCCTTGAAAAAATCCTGACAAAACTTCAAACTTCACCCATGACTCATCTCCCTTCTGCAATAGTATTTGCTTAAATTTTAAAAAAGAAGAAAGAAAAGTACAAAATATATTAAAAAAAATAGCCCAATTAAAAAAATTGCTTCTGTGTATGCTCAGTAGGGATCTGGTAAAAATTAAGCTGGGGCTAAGGAAACTCCAAGCCCCTGCATAACGCCACAGAGGGAGGAAGACTGGATATTGCCTGCTACGAGGCAAACTGCTTAAGGAGTTTTGTGAAAGTCTCACTGAAACCAACTTAGCAAGTGCTCCCGTCCCCCAGCCTTTATGAAGATCATCTCCAATCCTGATATTGCTGCTGCGGCAGAGCTAGGTGAGACTCCAGTGCGTGCTTACAGCTTAGTCACCTCAGTGAGGTGTTAACCTGAAAGTCGAGGGAGCCTGGGAAGGGGGTTTATTAAACAATCCAGGACTCCAGGCTCTTGTGGATGCCCAGGTGGGTGCTAAGCATAGAGATGGCTCATTATAAGACTCACCCATTCCCTTGGCTGAACCCAGCTTTGTACTTTCTTTTTCAAACTAGCCAGCTTCCAGTAAAACAGTCTTTGGTGCCCTGCCTTTTCTGCGCCTCGTGACCACACTCAGGCCCTTCTTAGAAAATTTTTAGAATCTCCCACACTAGAAGCCCCTAAGGCCTGGCCTTCCTGAATGTGGAACTCATGCAGAAGCTCTGCCACCAGATTTATGCCTGTGCTCTATTCCCCCTAGGTCTTTTTTGGACACTTGTTTGCTTAGTTTCAAAGACTGGTCCTCAGGCCAGCAGCATCACAGCACCTGCATCTTGTTTGAAATGCAGAAGCTCAGGCCTCACCCCAGAATGACTGAAGCAGAAGTTGCTTTGTAAGGAGAGCCCAAGATAAAGGCTGTGTACAATTTTCTGAATCACCGTTCTAATTCATTTTGATAAGGACTGAATGAATTGGTCTACCCAGGAACATTTGCATTTGAAAAAGGGACTTCTGATGATGCAAAATTTTGTACTGAAAGAACATAAGTCTGTGATAAACAGGATATATACACTATTGATACTCTGTATAAAATAGATAACTAATGAGAACCTACTGTATAGCACAGGGAACTCTACTCAGTGCTCTGTGGTGACCTAAATGGGAAGGAAATCCAAAAAAGAGGGGATATATGTATACGTATAGTTGATTCATTTTGTTGTACAGTAGAAACTAACACAGCATTGTAAAGGAACTATACGCCAATAAAAATTAATTAAAAAAATAAAAAGATGTGGAAATTGGGTTCTCTATGGTGTTGCCATAGCCACTCCTCTCCAAGTTGCACCACCAAGGGAACCCTCTGTCCCATCTCAACTCAAAGCTACGTCTTGTAAAAGCCATGACCAACCATGACGATGGAGCTGAATATATTTTCCTGGAAGTGTGCATCAATTTTTACATGAAGCAGGTTAGTGCAATTATTCGGCAAGTATTTATTATACTTAGGACCCTAATAACTGAAAGCAGTGTGACAATGGCAGTCACAACCCTGGGCTGGGAATCTGGAGACCTCGGTTCCAGTCTGAGCTTAGTACTGACCAACAGTGTTGTCTTGGGCAATAGCCTTAATTCAACCAACATTTATGGAGTTGCTTCTGCAGACCAAGATGATGAGGGCAATAAGAAAGTGAAGGCCATCTAGTGGCTTTTGTAAATAAGCATACTGCTTTTGAGCAGGGTTTTGTTTCCCAGAGGACCCTTTAAACAATTTATGAAACATTTTGCGGAAGCCTAATAATGAAACATTAAATTTAAGCTGTTCCATTTAAAGCTGAAGTGGAAAGTTCTGAGTCACATGCTCGGTCTCCCCTTTACTCCTGGTGGCATTTCTTCGGAATTCCGTTTCCAAAGTTTGAAAAGAATTGAACTTGATAATATTTATAGTCACCTTTGACACTGCCAGCTTTAACATTCCCCAACTGTCTATGTGTCTTGCCACTGAAACCGAGTCCCCCTAAAACCAAGTTCCCCTGCTGAGTTGATGATGAACCTCTCCATCCAAAACTTCATTCCCTTTCTTGTCCCACCCCTGTTCCCCTCAGGATTGAGAAGTGTCAAAGCAAAGAAGGGATTGAAACTGAGCAGGACCCTGGGGGAACCTTCCTGGGTACAAAAGCCCCTCCATGTACCCTGTTTCTTGTTTGCAGGAAAAAGCCTTTAGTCTCCTAGGCCTTTCCTGAGTACCAAAGAGCAGGCAAGAGAGTTACTCTCTAGGGAAGTGAGGGAATGCAGAAACAAAGGAAAAGCAGTCAAGAAACGAGCTCAGTGATAAAACAAGGACCTAGTTTCTCCTCAAGGGATAGTCATAACAATTTGACACATACCTTTCAGTTGTTCTGTAAGAACTAAGACGCCCACGCAGGTGGAGGATGCTGGCTACATGCTGAGAACAAGCAGGAAGACCCCAGACTGGTTGGAAACAGAAGGCTGATGATTAATGTTACCAAACCTTTCAAGTCGTGACCCAACAAGGGTCCTCCTTCAAGGTATCCTTCAAGCCAACCTTTATCCCTTGATCAAAGAACAGAAGGATGAAAACTCTCGCTCCGGGTCACACGCTCTCCCAGACAGGGGTGGGCGGCGCTGCTTTATAGGGATCTCGTGGCAGGGGAACGGGGTTCTCGCGGAGCTAGTGGGTTCTCGCGGGGCTAGGGGATTCTCGCGGGGCTAGGGGATTCTCGCGG
>NW_021703765.1:45982941-45991882 GCF_005190385.1 Monodon monoceros
TTCTCGCGGGGCTAGGGGATTCTCGCGGGGCTAGGGGATTCTCGCGGGGCTAGGGGGTTCTCGCAGGGCGGGCGCGGCTGCGCAGCTCCTGGCTCCAGACTGCAGTGCCGGGTGCAGTGCTTGGGCACACAGCCTGCCACCGCCATCTTGGGTTGAGGTGTCTCGCGCACGGCCTCTGAACACGGTCTGCTGAGCTGAGCTGTCGGAGCAGCCATTTTGCATGAGGAAGTCTGGTCTGAAGGGCCAGGTGCGAGGCCTCTGCCAGCAGCATCCTATGAGCCACTGAAACTAGCCTAAGCGCAAAGGAAAAAAAAAGGTTAGAGTTTATTACCCAGATTCTATTTCTGTTCCCCGGAAATTGTTAATCATCTTTGCTGGTGACAAATTTCTCCTCTGCCTTTTGCCCTGCTCCTCATTCTCGAGGGACGCTGAGGGGCGCAGGTGCGTCTTATGTAACCGCTGCCTGCTGAGTGTGGGCGTCGTCATAACCGCGGGTGGAGGAGCAGACCTTCTCAGCTGCCTTTAGATTTGTTTGTTTGCCCCCAGACCTCAGCCCTCACTGCTTGTTTCTCTGAGCGACCACCATTTGTCTAACGTTTTGGCGACAGGGGATGCCAGAAAATTTAGGATGCATGGCCCAAATATTAGGAAAGGAATAATGGCCACATGTCAAATTTTTCCTAAAAATGCAGGTATCTCGATCTTGTCGCCTGTACGCGAGTGTGCCCTGGTGTCGAGGCTCATTGCCGGGGCCTGAATATCCCTGGTGTATTGTAGTTTTTGTTATCTTGTTGTTTTTCAGAAGAAAAGCTTCAGGTAAATCAAACACAGATACCAGGTCCTGTGGACGTAGAGCGGCCAGCAGGGTATAGGGATTGGGGACCACTGGATGTATATCCTCAGGTGCTTCACTGACTGCCTTGAGGTCCTTTACCACCCGGTACTCCCCAGTACATTTCTTTACGGGGAGATTGGGGAGATGACAGGCTGGCCTGATCTAACAAGGTCCTGGTAAGTTAGGCAGTGCCCAATAAGGCCTCCTGACAAAGGGGGTGCTCTTTTCTGTTGGCCATATATGTCCGGGGTTTTGATGGACTATCATGGGATTGGCTCCTGCAGCTCAGCCCGCCCGTCCCTGGCCTCAGACCTCGGGATTTCCTCCAGGGAGATGGACTTGCTCTGTCTGAGGAGGTTTGCTCTCAACCATTAATGTTATCATCTTGTGCCCTTTGTCGAAGGGGACACCAATCTCCAATTTGTACAAACAGGAAGGAATGGCACTGTAAAGGCTCTAAGAATGCCTGTTCCTACGCTTTCTCTGATACCCCCTTAGTTTTACAACCCTTGTGACTGGGTCTGCTCGATCTGGTTTTCAGAACCCAGTAAGTGGCACTGGTGTCGACTAAGAATTCAACAGGCTTTCCCCTACGTCCAGTGTCAGCTGGGGCTCCTTGGAGGTCAAGTGGCGTGCCAGCTTAGGAGCCCCCAGCCCCGTCACTCTTAACCTATTTGGACCATCTGTGTTCAAGTGTAGTGGCTGGGATCTGTCATTTACATCCCCCTTCGGGTCGGCGAGGGCATTCTCTTTCCCAGTGTCCCTCTTGTTTACATATGGCGCATGATTGGATCCAAGTTTCCTTGGCTTCTCTCCTTTGATGGGAGCCAGGAATTACTCACTGGAGTCAGGAATCTCTGTGGGTGGTTAGTCCAGATTCACATGCTGACTGGTTGACATTGGAGGGCAACAGCCAGTGGGTAGGCTTGCCTCTGGGCTTTTTTATCCTCCTCTATGTCTTGTTATTTTTTTTTTAACATCTTTATTGGAGTATAATTGCTTTACAATGGTGTGTTAGTTTCTGCTGTATAACAAAGTGAATTAGCTATATGTATACGTAAATCCCCACATCCCCTCCGTCTTGTGGTCACCTATCCCTCTATCCCACCCCTCTAGGTGGTCACAGAGCACTGAGCTGATCTCCCTGTGCTATGCAGCTGCTTCCCACTAGCTATCTCTTTTACATTTGGTAGTGTATATATGTCCATGCCACTCTCTCACTTGGTCCCAGCTTACCCTTCCCCCTCCCCATGTCCTCAACTCCATTCTCTACGTCTGCGTCTTTATTCCTGTCCTGCCCCTAGGTTCTTCAGAACCTTTTTTTTTTTTTTAGATTCCATATATATGTGTTAGCATAAGGTATTTGTTTTTCTCTTTCTGACTTACTTCACTCTGTATGACAGACTCTAGGTCCATCCACCTCACTACAAATAACTCAATTTCGTTCTTTTTTATGGCTGAGTAATAGTCCATTGTATATATGTGCCACATCTTCTTTATCCATTCATCTGTCAATGGACACTTAGGTTGCTTCCATGTCCTGGCTATTGTATGTCTTGTTATTAAATACCTGGTAGGCAACCTTGACCAGGCGAGAGGTAGGAAGTTTATGCCTGATATCGGGGTGGGGGGGGTGCTTAGGGAAATGAAATATGACCTCAGGATTGTTTTCCCTTCCAATGACTCAGGGTCAGTGGTAGGCATTCCCTAGGTGCTCTAGGATTGCCAAAGGGTTTCCATTGGCTTCTGATTGATTTCCTTTATCTCATTCCAATCGACAGTTTCTTTCCTGCTGCCTAGATTCCCTTTTAGGATCAAATTTTTATAATGGGTTGGCCTCTGTCTTCTACTCCCTTCTCCATTGTCTCAGTGGTCCCAGTTGGGTTTGTTATCTGGGATCACTTGATGCCCTAGTCTGAAAATAGCATGAGGCTCTGGATGTATTTTCTTCCCTCAACACCTTACTATGAATTTTCCAGTTATACAAACCTGGATGAGCCCTCCTTCTCCACTGGGGACCTGCCTCAAAGGGAGTACTTTTCCTGGTGGGTTGTTGGACCTGGCTGGCAATTAGTAGACCCATTGACGGGCCACGTTTCCCCATCTTTCAGCTGGTATTGGGGCCAAGCTGTGTTATACAGGAAGATTAAATGTTTTGGGGTCAGGCAATGATACCTGAAAAACTTCCAGTTCTGCAAGATGCATCCTCATGGGCTATCCTTCAGTACGTTGAACGTTTGTTTCCTATACTTAGATGTCCTGTTGTGGATTTGTTTCCGGGTACCGAACGGGTCACTGGAGTGATTTGTTGGCATACAAATACCACAAGATTTGACTCAAATAAGATTTCTGATTTGGGAAATTTGGCACGAGCAACAAACTGTTAATGGATTCCTCAAGAGACCCAATAGACATGGGCTCTGATACAGTTGGGGGTTTCCCTTGAAGTTATAACAGCCTGTGGTTGACATAGTCCTTCCTCAGTCAGAATGTCCCACAGGAGGTTAGACAGGATGGCCTCTGGGCCAGAGCAGCTTAGCCACGTTAGTTCCCGACCAACTTGGTCCATTAGGGAGTGGCATTGCTGTCTGAGGCAGGACAGCTTTTGGCTGAAAAGGAGTTTTTGGACTTCCTGCTGGCTGAGAGCTAGAAGCACGAGGGAGGCCCGTGGGGTTCTCACTAGATCATTGGGGCAGCTGGTATTCTGTGCTGATCTCAGGAGGAGAGCCTGCAGAACCTCGGTTGATAAAGAATCACCTAAGGTCCCCCTCACAAGCAGAGGGAGGAGGAGAGTAAGGGCGGTGGGTGTTTCCTGTTCTTGCCAGCAGCTCACAGGGCTTCCCGATAATGGGCTTCCTGGTCTTTCAAGGAGCTCAGAGGGCTCCCCAGCCCAACTCAGAGAAACTAGTGCTGACCAGCAGAGGTCAAGTCACTGGTTACGTACCTACATTGGGATCTTTTCGTCCCCGGGTGTCCTCTGGTGCCTTTTCCTAAACTTGAATCTAGCGTCCTCGTTCCGTTTTGTCAGGTGGCCTCATGACCTGGGCCTTTTCCTGGTCTTGCCTCTTGGCTCATGGGGCTGGCCACTTTACCAAACCAAAAGTGACAATGGAGAATAATGATAATGATGCCTGAAGGTCAGCGAGGAGGGCAAAAGCCCTGGTGCCGCCGTTACTGCCTTATACAAGGGTCAAAAGAACAGCACTAATGGCAAGACAGCAGGCAGGACTGCCGTGGCTCCCTCTCATCCACAGATCCCCACCGTCCCCGGGCATTGGTACTGTGGGAAGGCCAGCCAGAGGCAGCGGGACGACATGTGTGAGTTTCACTCTCGGATCTCCAGCGATGCCACAGTGTAATCCCCTCAAGGGAATACAATCCAGATTACTCTGGGGGCTACACTCTGTGTGTTCCACGCCTGAGTATCGAGTTGCTGGGCAGAGCTGCTCTGAATTCAGCCGAAGGCTGCCCCTGTTCTACCCTGTCAGAGTATCCTCAAAGACCAGAGTCCATCATCCTTACACGAACTGCCCCAAACCTCCACTGTCCTCCTGCTAGAGCTGGAGTGAGCCCAGAACCTAGTGAATAGGCCTAGTGGATAGGTGTAGGTGAAAAAGCCACTGTCTGTCCCATCTGGGGCATCAAAATTTGTTACTGACCCTTTTGGGCACCATCAAGTGTCCCCTTGCCCAGTGTCATTTGAGCCAATAGAACGAGACCGGGTTCAGCTCAGAAACAAAGGAAAGCAAAGAATGGAGAGGTGCTGGCTCCAGAGCTAGAACACTTGCTCTCCCCAACAGGTGTGGGCTGCTTTATAGGGATCTCGTGGTGGGGATGGGGGTGGTGGTGGGGAATTGCAGTGCCAGGTGCAGCCTCTCTGCACACAGCCCACCACCACCATTTGAATCGAGGTGTCTTGCACAGCCTTCTGAACTTGGCCAGCTGAGCTGAGATATCAGTGTGGCCATTTTGCAGTAGGAACTGTGATCTGAAGTGCTGGGTGAAAGGCCCTGCACTCGACTTCCTGTGAGCAAGTGAAACTAGACTAAGCATAAAGGGAAAAAGAAAGATGAGACTTTATTACCAACATTCTATTTTTATTCCCTGGGACTTGTTAATGGACTTTGCTGGTGACATTACGATTCCTGAAATATCATTGTTACCTCACAACCAACCAATCAGAAGGTAGTCATGTACCCCGCAGTCCTCACCCCAAATGTTGCCTTTAAAAATCCTTCCCTGAAAGTTACTGGGGAGTTTGGGTTTTTTGAGCACGAGCTGCCCGTTCTCCTTTCTTGATGCCTGCAACGAATCTTTCACCACAACCTGGTGTCAGTAGACTGGCTTTGTTTTGCCAATTGGGCAAAGCAGACCCAAGCTGAGTTCAGTAACACCACTATGAAATCACTATGGCTCTGCTGGAGCCAGTTCCTCCCTTTTCTTCCTCCAAATACATCAGGCCATATGCTCTTTTAAGAATTGTGGGCACCAAGTGAAACTGTGAACACCTTAAAGGGAAAGAATGATACATTTGACCAAGAAACAATTTAAACCATTTTGTGTCAGAAAAAAAAGCAACACATTAAATAACATTAAAAAAACCTTGATAAACTTGGGGGGAAAAACTTGCAATTTATATGATTAAGGGTTAATATACTTATTTAAGAAGCTTTGTAAATCAATAACAAAAAGATAAATTCCAGTAGAAAAACAGGCAAAAGAGAGTAGGCAGTTTATCAGATAATAAACACAAATGGATAAAGATTAGTTAATTTCAAATTAAAATAATAGTAAGATACAATTTAAAATTTTTCAGATAAGTGAAGTTTAAGAAGAATGCCAATTCTTGTTATTGGTAAGGGTGTTGGGAAACAGCACTCAAAATCACTGCTGGTTTTTGTTCTTTCTGGAGGGCAACCTCAAAAACATGCACACTCTGTCACTGTACAATTCTGTTTCTAAAATTTGTCATTAGAAATCAATCAGAAATATATACAAAAATGCAAAGATGCAAAGGCGTATTCATTGCAGTGCAGAGATATTCATTGGAAAAACAAACTAGAAACTATCCAAATTTTCAACAAGAATGATGATATATATATATATATATATATATATATCTCACCATTTTTTGCTGAACTGTTACTACAGAATACTACGTGGCAATTAAAAATGAGGTGAAAAAAATAATAATTGACATGGAAAGGAGTTTATGCAAAAACAGTATATACATTATGGTGCCAGTTTTGAAAAACAAATACGTGTGTACATGTATTTTGTAATTCTGCAAAAGTAAAAAAAATATCATGGAACCATTGTAATGAAGGAGGCTGCACTCAGCTGGGTATCAGGACATTTATATTCTTATGTTGACTTTAACTCATTGCATGTTTTTTAGGGTACATCTCTTCTCTTGGTCTCAGTTTCCTCATTTCTAAAATGGTCAGTGTATTAGGCTGAATAACGGCCCACAAAGATAGCAAGTCCTCATCCATGGAACCTGTAAATGTTACCTGAAATGGAAAAAGGTCTTGATAGATGTGATTACATTAATGATTTTGAGATGAGGAGATTATCCTGGATTATCGTAAGTGTAATCCTTATAAATGTGTCCTTATAAGAGGAAGGCAGAGGAGGATTTCACACAGAAGAGGAAGAGGCACGGTAACCATGGAGACTGATATTAGAGTGATGTGGCCACAAGCTAAGCAATGCTGGCATCCACCAGGAATAGTCAAGGAACAGATTCTCCTAGAGCCTGGGAGGGAGCACAGACGTGCCAACATGTAGATTTTGGCCCAGTGATACTGATTTTGGATTGACAGCCTCCAGAACTGTGAGAGAAAAGAATTTCTTTTAAAGCCATAGAGTTTGTGGTAATTTGATACAGCAGCCACAGGAAATTTATACAGGTAGTTTAGAACAAATTATTCCTAAAGTCTATTTTGTTTTAAAAGTGTTAGAATCATACAATTTGTTTTGTAAAGTGGAGGGAAAGTAAGGGATAAATATTTCCGTGCAATAGTTTGGCTACCCCTATTGTATGTTTCTTCTTCTTTTAAAATAGAAGTGAAGGAAATTAAATATTACAAATCCAAAGTTATCTATGGGAGGGAACAAATAGTATTATATTAACTTATTTTGCAGAGAACTAAATTGTGCTGTGTTATTATAAGTAATTTTATGGCCAGCTTCTTTTGTAGGTACTTGTAGACCATATTTAGCTACATCTAAACAAATTGGAAAATGGTGAGAATAAACATAAAGAGAGTCATCTTCAGAGTAGTTTTTGGAGTTCTATGCTCATTCCCTGAATCTTTGGTGGCAAGGAAATTTTTCATTTGGTGCTATGTTGGGGCCCATGAATCCTTATGAAGTGGTCTTGTGGAGTTATGTGGAGGAATGTGAATGCGTTTAGTCCCAGAGATAATTGTAGATAGAAGTCATAAACCTGGATATGCCACTTTTAACAGTTTCACTAGAATTTTGTGTTATGATAGGAACTTGTAGGCACGTTAATGTTGGTGTACAAATGTAACGTGTATTTTCCCTTCCTTTTAGATTTACTTGTATGTGTAATACTGGGTCTAAAATTATTGTGTTAAAACAGTATAAATTGAATGCTTACTACTGCATTCTCCAATCTTGGCTTTTTTACATTCCAGTGTGTCTTAATTATTATCTTGGCAGGTATTGCAAAAGTATTAAGAACAAGATGTTAAAAATTGTGATCCGTTCTGGCTCAGGTCCCATGACAATAGGTACCAACTGAATTCCAGACTACCAAGGGAGGAATTGTAAAGAGGTTGTCCGAGAACTGGTTTGGTAACCCTTAGCTGGTCACCCATCTCCAACCTGTAAGAGCTGTTGAAGAGACTAAGAGCAGAGTTGGAAATAGGAAACTTTGGGAAAAGTTAGGAAGTTAGAAAGGGAGAGGAGGAAGGGGTGTTTACTCTCATCTCATGCCTGTGGAATGATACTGCCTCAGGACTGACCCTAGTTGCTTGCTTTGGCAGAAGGGGGAATATTGGTACTGGGTAGGAGACAGGCTATACACTCAGAATTTGTGAAACAACAAATGCTATTGGTTTCTCTGGAACCAGTGTGGGCCGCAAAATAGAACTGGTATAGGGTTGTCCAAGATCTGCCCCAAAGGTCCAGCTGGAGGGGCGAGGAGACCTTGGCAGGAAGATTCTGGGGGAGTACAGACAGATAGCAGTTGAGGGAGAAGGTGTAAGTTCTCAGCCTAATATGATACCTTCTCCAGAATGTCGGCATTGCAGGTAAGAGGTCCTCTACTGCCCAAGAACCCACTGAAGAGCCCAGGAGAGGGAGTCAGCTATGCAAGTCTTCCAGAAAACAGTGTCACACCATATTGCTGCTCCTACCTCTCTTACTCTCCCACTCCCCTCCAACCCTGAGAGGTCTGAGGGCCCAGCTAGAGCTGAGTTGGGAATGGTGGGGAGGAAAGGGATAGTGCTGGTAGGGTAATAAAGAAGTCATCATGCTCATCTTTGTCACTGTCAGTGTCCAGCCTGAATCAGGCCAAGCTGCAGAACGGAAGAACATGTAACTTTAAGCATTGTTGGAAAATTTAACAAGTATCAGAGAGTGAACATTTTATTAATGAACTGAGATGGGGGGACCAGAATCACCAGAGGAATGTTTCTTACCTAAGAGTATCGAGAAAAGCTCTTGAACCTGCCCTAATTTTCATCCAAGGAGGTGGGAGAAACTAGCTTCAGACAGGGCTAATTTGAAGGACAGTGGGAGACAACATAGTTGTTTTATGCCCATCAGTCCTATTTGTTCGAATGAACAGTTTAACTTAATACATTAATTTATTAATCTATTAATAAATTGCCTTTTTACATCTAGAAAAAGTACTGCAAAACCAAATAAAAATAATTGTGTTAAGTTCTTAAACCTTGTGAGTTTAAGACTTTGCATATGTTACTACAGAACATGTAATCAAGGTAATATGAGAACATGTTTGGCTGCCCCCAAATATGCCATAATGGCATTGATTAATTTGAATTAAAGTTACTCAAGAAACAGTCAGTGCAAAAGGGACACTCTGACCCTCCTCTCTGTTTCCTTGAAAGC
>NW_021703765.1:45991982-46028848 GCF_005190385.1 Monodon monoceros
CAGTTACATGTGTATTTGACCGCTTAGAGTTGTGCCATAATTCAGTGATCCTCTGTTTATTTAATTTTTAAGTTTTTTTTTTCTCTCTGTTTCATTTTGGGTAGTTTCTGTAGCTGTGTTTTGAAGTTCAATAGTCTTTTCTTGTTCATTGTCTTACCAGATTTTAATCCACTCCCAGATGTGTCTCATTGCAGACATTGTATTTTTCATCTCCAGGTGTTTGATATGGGTCTTTTTCATATCTTCCATGTCGCTGCCTAAAGTTTTGAACATGAGGAATACAAGTACGTTAACTGCTTTAATATCCTTTTCTGGTAATTCTAACATCTGGGCCAGTTTTGATCTACTGTTTTTTTTCCCTCCTTGCTTTGGGTCATATTTTCCTCATCCTTCCCGTGTGCAATGATCTTTGATTAAACGCCAGAAATTGCAACTATTACTTTTATGTTGTTGAGTGATGGATATATTTGTATTCCTACAAACATTCTTGAGTTTTGTTTTGGGATGCAGTTTAGTAATTTGAAAACAGCTTGACCTTTTGGGGATTGCTTTGAAGATTTGTTAGGCAGGACCAGACAGTGTTTAGTCCTGGGCTAAATATCCCCACTAGTAAGATAAGACCCTTTTGGGTACTCAACCCAATGCCCTGGAATTATGAGGTTTTCCACTCTGGCTGGTGGGAATAAACACTATTTCCATTCCTCTGTGAGTGCAGGAATTGTTTCCTCTAATCTGTTGGGGTGTTTCTTTCCTTGGACTTGGGTATTTTAGTTGCATGCACTTGCATATGAGTGCTATGCTGAATACTCAAGAGGTTTCCTCTGCAGATCTCCACAGTGCATTTCTTTTCTCTGTGCATTTTTTTTCCTCTTTGGTACTATGGCCTGTGAACTCTAGCTCCTTTTTTTCTCTTCAGACTCTAAGCTTTATCTTCTTACCTCAGACTCAGCCTTACTTCCTCTCCATATGCTGCAGTGTGGAAACTCTCAGTGCAGTAAGATGCAGTAATAAGAGTGCTCGCCTCATTTGTTTCCCATTTCTCACAGATTGCTGTTCTTTGTTACCTTCTGTCCTGTATCCTGAATACAAGTATTTCATATATTTTTTGTAGTTTGGGGTTTTTTTTTGGCCGCGTTGGGTCTTCATTGCTGCTCATGGGCTTTCTTCTAGTTGCGGCGAGCAGGGGCTACTCTTCGTTGCTGTGCACGGGCTTCTCATTGTGGTGGCTTCTCTTGTTGCAGAGCATGAGATCTAGGCACATGGGCTTCTATAGTTGTAGCACGCGGGTTCAGTAGTTGTGGCTCGCAGACTCTAGAGTGCAGGCTCAGTAGTTGTGGCGCACAGGCACAAGGTAGCATCTGGGATCTTCCCGGACCAGGGCTCGAACCCGTGTCCCCTTCATTGGCAGGAGGATTCTTAACCACTGTGCCACCAGGGAAGCCCTGGGTGTTTTTTCAGGCTGGAGTATAAATCTGTCTTGACCAGAAACCTACTTAATTTTTTAAAAAATAGCCTTTTTCCCAGCAGTTTTACATTCACAGCAAAATTGAGAATAAAGTACAGAGAGTTTCCATTTACTCCCTACCCCTACACATACATGGCCTACTCCATTATCAACATCCCACACCCTAGTGGTACATCTGTTATAATCAATAAACCTACCACCCCAGGTCCATAACTTACATTAGATTCACTCTTGGTGTTGTACAGTCTGTGCACTTTGACAAATACATAATGACCTGTATCCACCATTATAATATCATACAGAAGAGTTTCATTTCCTTAAAAATCCTCTGTGCTCCCCTTATTCATCCCTCTATCCTTCCTACTGATCGACAGAGTTTGCCTTTTCCAGAATGTCATGCACTTGGAATCATGCAGTATGTAGCCTTTTCAGATTGGCTTTTCACTTAATAATATGCATTTAAAAGCCTTCTCATGACTGGACAAATTGTTTCTTTTTAGTCCTGAATAGTAGCCCGTTGTCTGGATATACCATTCATTTATTGAAAGACATCTTGGTTGCTTTCAAGTTTTGGCAATTATGAATGAAACTGCTATAAGCTTCCATGAGCAGGTTTTTGTGTGAACATAAAATTTCAACTCATTTGGATAAATGTCAAGGAGTGAGCATGATTTTTGGATTATATGGTAATAATATATTTAGTTTTGTAAGAAACTGCCATACTATCTTGCGTAGTGGCTGTACCATATTGTATTCTCACCGGCAATGAATGAGAGTTCCTGTTAACTCCACATCCTCATCAGCATTTGCTGTTATCAGTGTCCAGAATTTTGGCCATTCCAGTAAATTTATGGGGTATCTCATTGTTGTTTTACTTTGCATTTCCCCAGTGACATGTGATATAGACACCTTTTCAGTATGCTTACTTGCCATCTTTATATCTTCTTCAGTGAGGCGTCTGTTCTGGTCTTTGACCCATTTTTTGATAGGGTTGTTCATTTTCTTATTGTTGAGTTGTAAGAGTTCTTTGCATAGTTTAGATAACAGTCCTTATCACTCATGTCTTTTGCAAATACTGCCTTGTCTTCTTGGCTTGTCTGCTCATTTTTTTGACATTGTCTTTCTCACAGTAGAAGATTTTAATTTTAATGAAGTCCAGTTTATCAGTTATTTCTTTCATGGATCATGCCTTTGGTGTTGTATCTATAAAGTCACTCCAAAACTAAAGGTCATCTACATTTTTTTTCATGTTATCTTCTAGGAGTTTTATAGTTTTCTATTTTACATTTAGGTAAAGGTCCTATTTGAGTTTATGTTCTGAATGAAGAAAATCTTAATTGTTAAGATTTGGGTCTAAATTTCATTTTTTTGTATGCGGATGTTCAGTTGTTCTAGCACCATTTGTTGACAAGACTATCTCTGCACTATTGTATTACCTTTGCTCCTTTGCCAAAGATCAATTGACTATATTTATGTGGGTCTATTTCTGGGCTCTCTATTCAGTTCCATTGATCTATTTTTCTGTTCTTTCACCAATATCACATTGTCTTGATTGCTGTAGCTTTATAGTAAGTCTTGCAGTTGAATATTGTCATTCCTCTGACTTTCTTCTTCTCCTCCAATATTGTATGGGTATTCTGGGTCTTCTGCCTCTCCATATAATTTTAGAATTATTTTTTCAATATCCAGAAATAACTTGCTTGCTGGGATTTTGATTGGGATTGTGTTGAATCTTTAGATCAAGTTGGGAAGAACTGACGTCGCGACAATATTGATTTTTCCTATCCATGAACATGGAACATCTCTGCATTTATTTAGTTCTTTGATTTCTTTCACTAATTTTTTAGTTTTTCTCATACAGTTCTCTCTATATATTTTGTTAGATTTATACCTAAGTATTCAATTTTGGAGGTGCTTATATAGATGGTATTATTTTTAATTTCAAATTGGACTTATTCATTGCTAGTGTATAGGGGAATTTTCTGTGTTAACCTCGTATCCTGCAAAGTTGCTCATTAGTTTTAGGAGTTTCTTTGGTTCTTTGGTATTTTCTACCTAAACAATCATCTCATCTGTGAAAAAAGACAGTTTTATTTCTTCTTTTCCAATCTGTTTACCTTTGTTTCTTTTCCTTATTGCATAAACTAGGAATTTCAGTACAGTGTAGAAAAAGAGTGGTGAGAGGGGACATCCCTGCTTTGTTCCTGATCTTAGAAGGAAATTTTCATGAAATATTATAGATGCTTTTATTTTTTCAGCATAGCATTTATTTTCATGTGACAGATTATGTAGTTATTGTTTATTATCATTCCCTCTTCCCCTAGGATGTCAGTTCTTTAAAAACATCACCACATCTGTTTTTTTATCATTGTTGAGTCTCCATCACCTAGTAGAACACATTGAGTAGTCAATAAATACTGGTGAGTGAATATGTAGGGCCTTCACTTGCTAAATTTGAATGGTGATTGTAAGAATAGAGAAAGAAACCCCTAAAAAGTACTGGGACAGAATACTTTTAAGAAAGAAAGAAATTTATTGCTCAGTCTAGGGACTCTTCACTCCATACTCCCTAGAAAATCTCATTTATGCACATGGTTTTAATTTACCATGCTGTTGATTCTCAAATCTCTATTTCTAGTCTGACTTTCTCTTCTGAAAGTCAGGTGCCTAGTAGTCATCTGCACTTGGAAATATCATGTCAATTTCACATAACCAAAACGAATTCATAGTTTTTGTACCCACACATTCCTCCTTTCTATGCTTTCTCTCTTAGAGAGGGGCACTACCGCCAAGCTAGAATGCCATGTGCCACATTTGATGCTTAAGTCTTCCTCCCTCTCCCCATCTAATAAATGACAAAATCTTGTTAGCCTGACTTCCTTCAACATTCTTGAATCCATCCACTTCTCTCTGACCACTGCCTTATCTTTGTTTAGACCATTAACATCTCCTAAGTTCATGATGGGATGAAGGATCCTCCCATGCTGTCTTGCCTCCTTTTCCATTTATTCTTTACTCTAGTCAGGGGAATTTTGTAATTTACAAACAAAGAAGCTGAAGAAGCAGAGAGAGAGAGAAGCCGAGGCTTAGAGAGTTGGAGTGATCCACTCAAGATGATGGGTAATCAGGGTCGAGCTGAGTGGCTAAGACTCAGGGACTGGGCCTTTCACGACACCCCTGCCTCCAGCCACACCATCACTTTGCAGAGTGCTGTCATGCTTTTCTTCTTAAGCAACTGTTTGAAGCAGAAATCATGATTATCCTCACTTGTTGGATGAGACAGTCAAGAAATGGAAGGTAGATAGCTTGCCTCAAGGACAAGAAACTGGTAAGTGGGAGAATTAAAACTAGGCATTGATTTCTGCTTCCCAAACCCATACTTTTACCCTGGAATTTGCTAATGGTCGCAGATATACAGTAATTTTTTAGGCTTGCTTGTGATTTGATTTTGTCCTAGCAAAGGGATCCGGTGTGGGTCAAGTTACTTATACTCTCAGTGCTTCAATTTCTTCATCCATAAAATGGATATCATATTTACTGCACAGGTAACGGACACAAAACACTTGTTACAGTGTTTGACACATGGTATGAGTTATTGAGATATATTAAGAGTTATTGAGATATATTGTTATTGAGATATATTGAGTCGGCTATTGTTGATATTAGCCAGACTTCTCATATCCATTACTTCAAGCTCTGTGTTAACAAATAATCAATAGCTTCTAGTCCTGATTTTTGTATATTCTTTTTTACTCTCCAATTCCCTAAGTATTTTTTTACCTATTTTTTCTCCATTCTTTTGCTTTCGCTGTTTCTTCTATTTGAAGTGCCCCTTTTTCTTTTCTCTGCCATTCAAATTTTACTATTTTCTTAAGGCTCTCACAGTCTCTGAAATATTTTTCAAATTACTTTAGCCGCAATAGCCTTTTCCTTTCTGAATTCTTGTAGACCTTGTTCTGCAATTATACTTTATTTGTAAGTCTTACCTTCCCTGTTTTTCAAATTTATTATGGTGATGAGCATATAGTATTTGCTCAATAAATGTTTGTAATTGCTTGAATATCATATTTGGTGTACATTATTGAAGAAGTCTTATGTGTCAGGCACTCTTCAATACTTGGGGCATAAGAATGGATAAGACCTAGTCCCTATCATCAAGTAATTCATGCTATAGTAGATACATTATAACTTATTTACATAGCACACCAGTTCTTAACCTCTCTTCTGCTTTCACATCATTCATAATATGTGCAACTCGCTTTCATCATTAATATCTCATCACACATACTCACTGTGGGAGCGTTTTCTTCCAGCATTGAGGCTTGCTTATTTATACTTTTTTTAATTTTTGAAAGCTCTTTCTCACACCCTCTCTTATTTAAGTGTCCTAACAAATAAATGAGGCAGAACTAGTGTAACCTTAAACAGAAAGAAAATTGAGAGCCAGGGATGGGTATGTTACAGTCCCACCTTATAGATGAAGAAAATCTCAAAGAGCTTTCCTTGGGCTCAAATGAAAAGGCAACAGTAGAGTTGGGACTTAAACTCAGTATTTAGATAATGTGACAATTGAACAGTAAGTTCCTGTATGCTAATCATTTCTTATTTTAAACTTGGTACTATAGGAATTTTTCAACAAAGACAGCAAAAAGAGAAGCATCATGAATCCCTGTGTACCACACCAACCAAATTCAACAAGTTATCAGCATTTTACCAATGTTGTTTTGTATACCCGCACCCTTTGAGTATTTTAAAGCAAATCTTATCTACAGATATTTCAGGATGAGCATTGACTTTAAATTTTTTGGAATATAAATATGTAATATACATCAATATTTTTTAAATACTTTAATTCTATTTATAGTGCATTATTCCATTAGATACAGTGGTATTCAACAGATTTTGAAGTATAGCTTACTTCTGTGGAAGTGTAAACTTTTAGTGTACTATTTCTTATTGCACAGAAGGCTTTCAACTATAGAATACTTTCTTGATATAAAATAGTTAATTTGACTTAGAGGGGGATATTTAGCCAAAGGAAACCGTTAACTGATTATGTGCCCAAGTGCTTTTATGAGCATCTATTTTAAACACATTTAAGACATTTTTGTTATTAAAATAAATTTTTTCTAGTACATTCCCCTTTTCTTCTTCCTTTCTTCTCTTTTGAAGGAAAAGACATTCCTTCTCTTCTCCAAAAGCTAGCCTTAACGGCTGTATACTGCACACTGTTTACCTCCCTTGTAGAATTTTACTTCATTCATTACCTCTTTTATACCTGTGCTTCATTTTCTTTCCCTTCCTGTCAGCCTACAGGCCCTTCAAGTCTACCTTACTAAAAGCGACAAAATCAAAAACAATCTTTCTTTATGTACCAGCTGCCTGTCTGAATACCTCTGACAATACCTTATTGGCCTTGGGAAGAGGCCCAAATTCCATAGTGTGGCTAGAAGGTTCTTTTTCCTTTATCTCCCAGATATCTTTCCATCCTTGCTACTTATCCCAGATACCCTTGGTGTTAATTCATAAGTCACTATAATAATCTAAACAGTCACAAACTTGTTGTACTAGAATATAATTGACACACTAGTATATGCTATGCCAGTATTTAGAACCAGAACTTCTCAATCATTCTTGATTCAGTTCAATAAAATTCACCAACCATCTAAGTTCTCACTCTGATAGGTGCTGTTCTAGGCTCATAGACTTTGAAATCCATTTGCAGTTGACTGTAATATCAGAAGAAATTACAGAGATACTCTGTACCTAAATATTATATGTAACGGGTTTTGTTTGTTGTGATTGTAGTTGCTTTTGTAGTATGACAGTGTTAAGATTGATTTGTAATTTTCTGTGCCAAACTGTTATGGTCAAACTATGATCTAATTATATTTTTAAATTTATGTTTTAGGGACAGTATGGAAATTACCAGCAGTGAAAAGTACTTACATTCCAATAGCCAGAATCTGTTAGCAGCCATATTGTCGCCTCAGCACTGTGGACACCTCCCTGTGAAGAGACCCTTCCATTCCATCTAGTTTTTGGAAAAACCTTGTGGGTAAGTGGCTGTTTCATCAGTAAACAGCTTTTGTGGCTTAGTTATAAAAGGTTTTAGTAGTGCAAAAATACTCTTGATTTCACATGTCTACTCTAGATGGCAACATTGGACAGAAAATAGAATGACATAATCAATTTGCAATGATCTCGGAACAGTATTTCAAATGGACTGTTAAAGACTGAAAGGTGTGAACAGCTTTGTGTTTATGAAGGTTAAGGGAATTTAATACTTTACCACAGATTCTTTTGTAAGGGGAAGAGGGAAATGTACACTTTTTACAGCAGCAATATTTTGTATATTATGTTTATTTCATGTGGTGAATATGCAAGGAGGTACACTACGCACTGGACAGAATCAGAAGTCCTCTGTTAATGGGGATTGGATCGTGGATGCTTGATTGTGTTGGTCTCAAAGTGGTGTTCTGTGAAGCTGAAGGTGAGGGAGAAGGCAAAGCACACCATATGTCCACTGTTATGTTCTTTAGAGGAAATTCAGATCCCTTTTATGTGTTAGATAATCAAGGGCACTGTGATAGTTTTAAGTAAAAAGACATTTTTTAAAAGCTTTCCAGTTTTGTGGGTTAAAACCTTTTTATAAAAGATCATTTATAATACAGTTTTAAAATGTGAGGCAATAAGAATTACTTCATATTGGATCTGAAGAATCTTGCTAACAGTTTCACGTAAATGAAGTGGTAATCCTCTCCTAAAAGAGCAATAACTGAAAATTAAAGTGTTAATTTTACCTTTTTTGAGTAATCAGGGAACTTAGTAAGTAATATCAAAACATTTTATAAATGATGTCAAAGAAGAGTCAATGTTGATTCAGTAATTTTATTTTTTAACATTAGAGGGATAATTGGTTTATATAATAAGAATAGTTCAGGAGACTTTACAAACCTTTATTGACTGGAAATAATGCCATTTATAAAGGAAGGAATATTTCTAAGTTTTTCCCTTTTTTATGTTGGTTAATATAACATAGAGATGTTTAGGAAAACGCTTATTGATGATGTTTATTCTGATCTGTATTAAAAGCACAGAGGTTGCATTTCAGATCACTTTGTTTATTAGCATGGTATACTTAATCATATTTGAGAATGTCCTGTGCCTGACTGTTTTAGGTGATTTCAGGGATATTGCATTGGGCAGGAAATCATGCATTGAGAAGTTTATAACCACAGTTACTTAAGCATAATCTGAAAAGATCTAGACCAAAGGTAAGTTGCTATTTTCATCACAGTTGCCTGTGCCCAGGGAATAAGGTATATTCTTTATAATTGAATTGTTTTTTTCCCCACTTCTAACTGGAAACAAAACAGAAGTGCGATAAATCTGAATGAGCAAAATGTACTGTTCTCAACATACTGTAATCAAAAGGAGAAATTTTAATGTGTCTATGTGTGTGTATGAAAGAGAGTGTGTGCCTTTTAAGGTCAGAATAGGGTTTTTATTAACATGGTCAGTAGAAAATGGACATCAAGTTTGAACACATAAAGCATGGACAGCCTTATTGTGATGGAAACGCTTTTAGGTTCTGTGCCAATTTTCCACCACTGTGTACTTTGTTGCTATTTAAAACTGTATCAACTCTAATGGAAGAATACATTATTTGTGATTTTAATTTTCTCATTTGTTTTTTTAAATTAGATCTCTTTGACTCTCATGTTTTGTCTGGAGACTATACTGTGGGTTTTTTATATAAGTTAGCCTAGTATAAACAGACTATATTTGTATTCTAGGACTTTATCAAAATTCTCCTGTCATGCCCAAGTTAATTAGAATTAACTGTTCAGTAATCAGCATGTGTGTGGGCTGTTTGTTACAGAATTCTTTCTCTGAAAATGAAGCCCATGAGGCCATAATCACGATGACTGAATTAGATAAATGAGTTGAAGAGACAAAACTGTACTGAACCCAACCTGGTGTATGCTATCTCATTTGAAATAAGCTCAACTAACATTAAGAAATAATTTGTCTTGCCAGCCCATCTTCTGTTGTCTTATTCTCTTTTAATGGAAACTAAAATTGCAATTTCAATAAGCAGAATTTCCTCCAGGACTTTCTTCCTGGAGACCACTGCATTTGCAAGGTTTAATTGTTCTATAACAGTCCTGTTTCTTAAAATTTTTAATTGGTGGTGACAAAAATTACCGTACTCCTTTGACACTTCATAAGAAGAATAACTTTACCGATAGCTTTCTACCAAGTGTGACATTGCCATATAGACTATATATATTCCAAAGCTGGAAGTTTCATTTTAGCAAAATGTATTATTATGAAGAAATATACCATCCCATGAAATTTCAGAAGCAAAATATTACTAAGAAGAGAGCAGGGTGATTACTGATCAACATTTAAAAATATTTAACTGTGCTAGTTTAGTTGTTTGAGAAGATGCTAGTACTATTCTGTAGAGTTGTGGTGACAGATTGTTTTTGGGTTTGTTTTTAATTTTTTAATGGAATTTTCAGACATACATCAAAGTGGAGAGAATGGTATAAAGATCCACATGTAGCAGAAACCTAAATTATGCACTTAGCAACTCATGGCCAATCTTGTGTTGCCTGTACATTCACCCACAAATTGAAGCAAACACTATGTCCTTTTATTGCTTCAGTAATATCTCTAAAGGATAAGTATTTTTTAAAGTGACACCTTGGTACCAGGCTGCTTCCTACTCCTGAAATTTTGTATTTTCAGTGTTAACAATGAATGAGAAACCATCTCAGAATTTGTACGACTAAACCACTGCCTTTCCTTTCATTTAAAAAAGTCATTTATGTTAATAATTAAGATATCAGCAAAAGTATATAGTAAGTGAACATTTTCCATATTTTCATCTTTTAAAGGTAACACTTATTAAAAAGGTTTGATACATTTCTTCCAGCTTAATTTTACACATATAAGCCAACATATTATTCTTTTGTCTTTTTAAACAAAAATGGAATTATACTAGCCACACTTTTGTAACGTTTTTATAAGGTTAAAAATATCTTGGATGCTCCTTATTCCTGTATTGTTCCAGGTTTTTTTTTTTTTTACAGCTGCAAAAACAAAGTTGTCATAAACTATCTGGCTAGGTTTTTGGTTTTGTTTTTGTATGATTGTTGGGGTATTTCTACACAGTAAATTTCTAATATGTTAGGTGTAAGGCTATGTACATTTTTGTCTTCCTAAAAGACATATCCTTGCCAACACCAGATTATTAGCCTTGCTAATTTTTGCAATTCTAGCATGCTTTAAAAAAGTGCTACCTCAGAATTTATTTGTAAGTTTGAGCATCTTTTCAAATACTTAAAGACACTTTATTATTTTTTGCTGTGAAATGCCTTTTAATGTTCTTTGTCTGTTTTTCTTTTGGGATGTAAGAGAGACAGGAAATAATGTAAGGACATATGTGTAAATATATGAAATTATATATGGTTCTCTCTAAATGCAAATGTTAATTCTCTGCCTTTATATGTTGCACATCTCTTCAGTCTCTCTATTTTTTAACTTTAGTTATACTGCCTTTCACCGTATTAAAGTTTTAAGACTTTACATATTCAATTTCATAGCTTTACAATCATCCATAAAAATATTCCCCATACTTTTTTAATTTTTCTAAAATTTATTTTACATGGTAGTATTTAGAGCATTAACTTTTTTCCTATATGGATAACCAGTTGTTTCAACATCATTTATTGAATAAACCGACTTATCTGTCACCTTATTTTGTTTATTTAAAACATTAATTATAGGTAAGGCATGTTTGATTTATGTCATTTCAAAGACTAGATTTAAGTATACGTCACTTAATTTTCATAAAGTTATGAGTTTTTTCCCCCTCACAAGGGGTTTTTTTATTGGCTAAAAGTTAACTGCAAGGGTATAAACAATGAGTGGCTTCTTTTTTTTTTTTTTTTTGGTACGCCGGCCTCTCACTGTTGTGGCCTCTCCCGTTGCGGAGCACAGGCTCCGGACGCGCAGGCTCAGTGGCCACGGCTCACGGGCCCAGCCGCTCCGCGGCATGTGGGATCTTCCCGGATCGGGGCATCGGCAGGCGGGCTCCCAACCACTGTGCCACCAGGGAAGCCCGAGTGGCTTCTTAATAAGAGAGTTACTGAATGTGTAAGAGAATTACTGAAATGTGTATTTATAGAGAACTGGAACTTCTTGAAGATTTTTGCTTGCTGATGTTTCCAAGCTCCGTAATTTTTTGTACCCTACCAATTAATTTTCTCCATGACCACCCCAAAGCATCTCAATTTGATTACTATTACAAAAAAATTTTTTTAATCAATGTAAACTCTTTTTTGTTTAAAACTTCATGTCTTGGAAGTAGACAATGCAATACAGTTTTCATTAATTCAGTAGAACTATAAATAGGGTAATCATTTAATTTATTGCTCAATCTGGGAAACTTCTGAGAATGAAAGGGGGATATTATATATACACACACACTACATATACATTCATATATATATATATATGTGTGTGTGTTATATACTTGTATATATGTAGATAAATGTGTATATATCTTTTTCCTGATAGAGATGTTTAGTTTCAGAACGTAGATATGTGATCAGTGCATTTATGTTTAGACTATAATCTTTAACTGTGATAGCCTACTGAGAGGTTTTTCATGAGATGGTACATTATAAATATTTAATGTTAAAATAGCTGAATGAAAAACCTTGAAATATTCTGAGAGATATCAAATATATTTGGTCTCTGTTAGGGAATACTGATTATTCCCCAATATTCTCCTCTCCTTTGAAAAATAATCCCCAGGTTTTGGGTGGGTACATGGCTGCCTACCCAGTGACTACATTTTACAGCCTCCTTTGCAGCTAGGTGTGGTCATATGACTTTAAGTTCAGCCAGTGGGATGTGAGCTGGAGTGATATGTGTAGCTTCTAGATTACAGTTTAAAAAGTGTACTCCATATTCTTTTTTTCATCTCCCAACGGGGTGCATATGACATATTAGTGGGGAGGTTTGGCCTTCTAGATTAGAAAAATACTCCAGAGAATGGCAGTGCAGCTAGATAGAATGAAAAGTGTCCTGAATGGCCTGCCTCATGAATCTCCCTACTGCCTATCTGCTTGGATGTTGACATGAGAGAAGTAACACTTCTGTCACATTAGGCTCTTTGTTACAGCCGCAAACCCCATACTCTAACGTACGGTCACGTAGTGGAGGGCCAGTTCATACTACCCTACGACACAGTCTGTCTGGGGTCACAGTTTTTAGGAATGACAGATTAGTGTATTGTGTGTGGAGTGTAGTTCATGGTCATTCAGTTCATATTCTTGACTAATGAAATAGGACAGAATCCATTATATTTCCTTTAAGATCATCCTCTGCTTTCCATCAAATGAATTAATTGAATGCTATATTTATTAACAATAGATTTAGTTAATTTTAAAATACTGGGAAAAAATATATATACTATTTTTTTGACATCTTTATAGTTTCTAAGTACTTATTTTGAGAATTACGTTAGGTAGGGCTTTATAAAATCTCTTGGGTTTTTAACTTTATTTTGGCTTCTTCTGCTTTAACTTGCTCTTTGGACTTTTTTTTCTAATGTTTTCTTGATATTTCCTTCGTTTTCTGATTTTCACTATATGAAGTGTGTACATTGATTCTAATTAGTATAAAAAATAACTTGCATTCATTTGCATTTATACTATACAACTTGCATTCAGTGATGTCATCTTGGTAACTTGAAAACTGCCACAGTGAGAATATTTATGCCATGGAAATTGCGAAATACTTCAAATCAGGGCTTAAGTTATTGTTTTGTTGATTGTCTAGACTTAAGAAGGTGATTGAGAAAATGTTAATGCAGATTAAGCTTAATAGTGTGTCATGTGTATAGCTGTAACATCGTAACACCAAAAAATTGAGGAAATATTCAAAAATTATTATCCATTTCAGCAAAAAAATTACTCCTATCATTGATGAACAAGAGAAATTCTGACCCACATCTTCATTGTTTCACTTTCTCTTAAACATAAATATAGGGCTTCCCTGGTGGCGCAGTGGTTAAGAGTCCGCCTGCCGATGCAGGGGACATGGGTTCGTGTCCCAGTCCGGGAAGATCCCACATGCCGCGGAGCAGCTGGGCCCGTGAGCCATGGCCGCTGAGCCTGCACGTCCGGAGCCTGTGCTCCGCAACGGGAGAGGCCACAACACTGAGAGGCCTGAGTACCGCAAAAAAACAAACAAACAAAAAAACAACAAAAAACATAAATATAGACCATAACTGCAGTCATTTGTCAATTGCACTTATAGGTTGCCTATGATACAACAAGCACTTGGTAAAAGTCAACAAAAACATTTTGTGAGTATTGATTGGTGGTATGGAATTTACAATAGAGTGTTACATACTTTATTATTATTTGTAAATTAGGCACCTCACATCTTTCATATCAGGAAAATGTATAAAAACTTATGTACATATGTGTGCATGTATTCCCCCTTCCCCACCAAGAGCCAGTTATATGTTTACCAACACATCACTTCTTGAAACCTTCAATATCATTTGCCTACTAAACATTTGAAGTTTAATATCATAGGCATTTCAGACTTAACATGTCAAAAACAGAACTCATTTTTCTCTTAAGATCTTTTCCTCTTCTGATACTACTCTGTATCTTCTCTATGGCGTAGGGAAGAAAGTTAAGCAAGAGTGTGATCTTGACTGGAAACTAATGTCAGTCTGATCATGGAAGGAGGGGCTGCATCACAAGGTTACCCACCTTGAGGCTGGGGACTGGCCTTTCCCCCTGTGCCCATTACTCATCGGTTAAGGTCTGCCCACCAGGGGGAGTCGGTCATAGCCTTCCAGACTAGGTGTGTCTTGTTGGTCCGAGGGCAGTTCTCCAGGGAAGGCAATAGCTGTGAATTTTAAACAACCAGCTCTCAGAGCAGCTGAGGGACAAAAGCACCTGCCAGTAAGGGGATCTGGGCACCGCAGCCTCCACTGTAGTGTGGATCCATGCATAGGTGTAAGGTGTGGAGATATGGTAGGGAGAAGAGATTGAGACAGGTCCTGGTGAGTGAGCTCTCTCTCTAAGAGCAATCCAAGTTAACTGCTGAGGGTAGGCAGGATCCTGGTGGGGGCAGAGAACTTGACTAGGGTGGGAAGCTTTGGAGCAGCTACTACATGTAAGCAGTATGAGAGAGGCTGCCCTGGGCAGTGTCAGCGTCCAGTTACTGTTGGGAGACAGCACTGGACCCTGACAGCACTTTGCATTGCTATTTAACCATTCCTCAGCAGTCTCAGTGTAGGAGTGCAAAAGGCAGATGATTGGCTGGACCCAGTGTTGAGATTTTGCTGCATAAGTGTAATGCAAGCAGAAGAGGGTGAGGCATGAGGATGATGGTGAGAGTTACTGAAGGCTCTTATACTTTTGTGAAGGCACAAATGTACATAATACATTACAGGATGAGATAGTGTGTTCTCACGCAATGATGGAAGTAGAAAGTATGGGCAAGATCAGAGAAGAGAGTGAAGCATTTTCTTAGAGTTAAGGATGTAAATTTTTACAACTTCACGTAAAGATTTTCACGTGAACGAGACTGCATTTGAACTGCCTCTTGAAGGGCCAGTGGGGAGAAAAATCTCCCTGAGGGAAAATGAAAGGAGATAGTGTAGGAAAAGCATGGAGAATAAAATGCATGAACACAATCTGGTTAGAGACCTGTGATTTAGAAGTATGGTAAAGCCTGCAACAAGGTACCCCCAGTAAGTAAAATCAGGTAGAGTGGTTGGCATTGGCTTTTGTCCTCACTCAGCCCCATTTTCAAAAAGGGGCAGGCCAAGTCTCTTGTACTGGGGCAAGAAGGTGGCAATGGTTTGGGATGGAGACCTGGCCAGGGGAGTGGCAGGTAACATCATCTTTGGAAGCAGGGAGGTAAAAAGAGTGTGTTGCCACATCCCAGTAGTGTCTTAGACTTATTTCCATGGCTGTGAAATGGATACCAATTAAGTAGGAGATAACTGGGGTTATTGGCACTGCCTTTGAAATCCTAGCCAGACATGAACCCAGAATTGTAGCTATTGATATTTAAACCAAAAGTAGACACTGTCTAGACTAGTAGACAAACCAGACCTCAACAAAAGCACATTTGGATTCAGCACCTGACCCAGAACTACTGGTGGCTAGTTAGTTGTGCAGGCTCCACCGACCTTTCATTAACTTACAGTAACACATTTTGCTCAACCGAATATTTTGGTTTCTGCAAATGGGGGATTTTGGTGGACTGTATATAGGTGGTATGGAGGCCAGAAAAAGTGAAAACCATTAGAAAAGGCATTTTTGAGGCCAGAGAAAGTGAAAATAGTTGAAAAGGCGGACTTCCCTGGTGGCGCAGTCGTTAGGAATCTACCTGTCAATGCAGGGGACACGGGTTCCAGCCCTGGTCCAGGAAGATCCCACATGTCACGGAGCAACTAAGACTGTGTACCACAACTACTGAGCCTGCGTGTCACAACTACTGAAGTCTGTGCGCCTAGAGCCCATGCTCCACAAGAGAAGCCACCGCAGCGAGAAGCCTGTGCACCGCAACGAAGAGTAGCCCCCGCTCGCAGCAACTAGAAAAAACCCGCACACACCGCGCAGCAACGAAGACCCAACACAGCCAAAAATAAATAATTAAAAAAAAAAGAAGTTGAAAAGGTTTTTCTGTTGTTGAATACGGCTATGAAAGTAATACATATTCTTTATACTAATTCGAATAACGTAGGAATGTGTGAAGAAAAACAAAAGGTAACTATTTTCCTATTGCACCAAAGCAAATCTTTCCTCCTAGAGACGATCACTGGTAAATGTTTGGTATATAGCTTTTCATGCATATGTAAGCACATATGGAATTTACATATATATATGAATATGTGCAAAATATTATATGTAATATTCTGGTCTTTAACCTACTACTTTTCAGCCAATACTACATCTTCGACATTTTAACATGATTAGTTTTACCCTAATAGCTATCTAATATTCCATGATATTGAACAAATTCCCCATTGATAAGAATTTAAGTAGATTCTTTTTTATTACTATAAACAATATGATAAGGAAGATCCAATATATACTCCTTTTTCTACTTAGCTAATTACTTTAGATAAGTTCCTAGAAGTTATCAAAGTTATCTATAAGTTCCTAGAATTATTGTGTTAAAGGGTCTGATAATTTTACATACCAGTTAATTAACTAATACACACTGCCAGATTGCCTTCCAAAAATCTGCATAAGTTTATTTCCCAGTCAACTGTGTAGAAGAGTGCTTGTTTCTTTACCCACACAAAACATTATCACTATTTCTATCTGATGGGTTAAAGTCATATTTTAAGATTAAAAAACCAATTCTGGTGATAAAAGATGAAAACTGACATTATAACAGTCGATATTGCAAGTGGAAAATATTTTCTCAGTAGTTGAGTTTAAAAATGTGTTTGGTAGTTAACTTTTTGAGAGCCTGTTGGACATTTTATTGAGTTAATGAAGATGGTATAGAAATTCTGGGGCTGCTACCTCCACTCCTCATTAGTTTGAAACTCTCCCAAAATTCGTGGAAATGGAATTCACCTCTACGGTTGAAGACAGTATCTTGGTAGAACACTTTTTGAGAGTTTACTTGTGATATACAGAAATGACACTATCAAAACCTTTCAGTACATGGCGAATGCTTCTCAAAGAAGCTAAGCTCTTCATATTATAGAGCCATTATGAAGTTTTTTAAGTTTAAAAAGAAAAATGCCTTAGACTTTTTATCAGTAAGAAGAGAATTGATTAATGTCAGCCATTAGAATTATATGCCCAAGTGAACATATACACATAGATGGAAAAGAAACTGAACATGTCATCATTTCATAAATATTTTGTTAAAAGTTGTACTTCTGTATCTCAGGTCCACCTTGATCTCTGTCTCTAGACTTCTTTTTTTTTTTTTTCCAGAGCTTTTTGATATATAACTTTGGAACAAAATTCTACTTGAATTCTTGGGCTCAGTTCTTCATCCTTCCTTGCATTCACATCCTGGCTCCTCATAACACAAAGAGTGTGCTTCCCTGCTCCTTGACTTTGGGCTTGGCAATATTCCTCACTTTAGCTAGCAGAATAGAGTAGAAGTTTCAGTTCTGAAGTCTGGAACCATGAGGAGGACATGCCCTGGCTAGCTCACTGGTTTAAGGAGAATGAGAGACATGTGGAACAGTCCAGCCTCATACATGAAATAGAACCAGCCCAAGAACCATGAGATCAAGTGCTTGTTATATGCTACTAGTTTTTGTGGTTGTTTGTCATGCAGCATTATTTTGGCAATAGCTAACTGATACATAATGTCTTTTTAAAGTTTTTAGCGTTCCTGTAATGTCTCCTCTGATTTTTTAATTTGGCATACTTACCTCATTTTGTTTTTGATGCTTATAGTCTTCATTTCCTACAGGGCTTTCTTAGTCAAATCACAGGCCAAGAGAAAATTCACCCAACTTTGTTCCCTCATATACTGGTAAATATAAAAAAAGCAACCTGAATTTTATTTTCCTTAAATCCCTATTTAATTGTAAATAAACTTTGTCCTTTAAAAATCTTGGCTCAGATCATGACAGTGAGAAATGGATACAGAAGTTCTTAAAATGTTTCCTTTTTGCATTCAGTTTTCAGAATTCTCTTCATGTCATGCAGCTCTGAAAGGTTAAAAATAACTACCTCCAGAGACTACTTCTTGGGCTGTATTCTTCCTTGGGAACCTCTAAGCTTTTCCCACCCAAACTGCGTCATCATCCTTACCTAATTTAAAAATCTCTCAGATCCAATGCTTTTACAAAAATCAATGAGATCTTTCCCACCAGATAATCCCAGCAGCCACACATGATATTCTCTGGTCTGATTCTGCATGAGTTTGATTTTATATACTCTATTGTAATAATTTATTAACTTGATAAAATCTGCTGACTCCTCACGGAAAATATTCTGTTTACATTTTATATTTCCTGCAGCTTTCTTTCCATAGCCTTTATTGTTGCATATTTACATGAGAATAGGGCCTTTGTTTTTTAAATGTTCATCTGTGCCTGCTGACTGTCTCCCCTCCCGTGAAGTTACAGCCCTCTATGACATACATTGTGCTTTTCATATTGAAAGCACTCAATGAACCCTGAATAATTAATCTTCTTTTCATGTCTGTGAGTTATCTAGGTGAGCTGAGTTAGCCCCATTTTATAGGCAGGGCAACACAGAGAGATATAGAAGACAGTCACTTGAGGATCTCAGAGTTCAAGAGTAAAGCCCTTGCATCTCTCGTACTAGATGAAGACCCTCTCCTTGGTTATAGTTAGTTCTGCTGGGTTACGATCTTGTATATTATGTTATGCTTGCTTTTACTCTGCACATTACTGATGGAAAGATATATCGGTGGGAAAGGAAAGATGAACATCAGGTGATAGAACTTCACAAATAGTCACTCCAAATATTTCTTAAGGGAGCGGCTGCTGCATCATCTGTTGGTCAAGCTGAGGCAGCGGCCTTATGTAACAGTACCTTTGCAGGACCTGAGAGCCAGGTTCTGACTTTGAGATCTCCTTACCTGTTGTCTATTCCTGGACCACAACTTTGAAGTCAACTGGCAAATAACAAAGTGAATCATAAATAGAAGATGCAGTATATTTACATTAGTCATTAAATTAGCTTGATTTATTCTGGTTCTTTTGATTGTTATGCCCAGAGCACATTAAGAATTTGCTTACTGATTGGCGATCAACAGCAGTGATGATTAAAACAGAGTAAAATTTTAAAAGTCAGTGGGGCAGTTTTAACACTCAGTTTGGTTTTTCAGAGAAGAATAAGTCATGCAGTTCTTATAGATCAATGTTCAGGACCATGGGCAATGGGATGGGAGTATCCATGCTTTCCTGCTCCCTGAGATATCTTCCACAACTCTGTATTCCTCTCCCTCCCCTCAATATATTCCTGATAAAATCCTTCAAGAACCTTCTCAAATGCAACAACCTCTAGCTCTCGACCCATATTTTTCTTTTGAATCTACATTATATTTTGTTTGAAGCTCTCTTATGTAAGCCCGCTGTCTTATCCTCCTGTTGGATTATAAACATCTTGGGGGCAGGGACTATAATTAATTCATCTTCATATTCCCTGAAGACCTAAATTCCAGTGATATTCTGCTATTCTTACAATCTGAATAGTGTTCAATTCAGTGCTAAACTAACAAAATGAAATACTTAAAAAAAAAAAAATATATATATATATATATATATATATATATATACATATATATCCCCTTCCCCTAGTTGGGTTAGACTTGGATAGAGAATCTAGTCTCAGAGTAAACTCCATGAGGAAAACCAAACTTTAACAGAGCTAATAACTTGAACTCTGTTATTGGGAGCTTATCTAAATCAAATCCAGGATCACAGTTTTGGTGAATTCCACAATTTTTATAGTGATCATATAATAGAAACTCCAAAACTTTTTAGTTCAAGTTTTCAAAAGGATCAGGTTTTCTTAGTAAGAAATCAAGGACTGTGAAAGAAGCTCTGCTGTGTGCCATCTATAAGAGAAAAACACGATGGGATTTAAGTAGGGGGAGAGCATGTTCTCATATGTAATCAAGAATTAATTCCACTGCTGTTCACCAAATTTTAGGAATCTGGAAATAATATGCCTGTTGGCTATTTGTGTTAGAACAAATGTAAAATTAACCGGTCTAGCTAACAGTACCAGGTCTGCCTTGGCCAGTGAAAGATTTTAAAACAGTTTCCCCAAAACAGGCATCATATAAAAGTCCTCCAAGTCACATTATTTGTGGGCCCAAATATTGTTGTGTTGTATTTACTCATGTTTCCCCTCATTTTTACCTTCTCCCAGGAAACATAGGGTCATTTCTCTCTGTAATTCACCGTTCCTGGAAGGCAGTCTTCTTGCCCACTGCATCAGTGCCTTCTTGGAAAGCTTGGTAAGAATAATGCACCTGACGTTAGGAGCTAGCTCTTTGGCTGCTCTTCCAGAAATAGATTAGACAGCAAAGCATGGCCCTGTTGAATTTCAGAAAACACAGGGTGCCCCCGTTAGCCATGGTATTTGAAGCCATATACCTCCTAATTCTCTTCTTCCTCCCTTTTGCTACTAGCATGAACATGGAGATGAATTACTTCAGTAAATATTCCCGATTCCTAATCATCTTTCCAGACTGAGCTACACAAGGAAGTTATTAATTAAGCTATTAGATGAGAATGACATCTACAATCCATAAAATGGATTAAGGAAACCAAGAGCTTTATAACATAAAAAAACAATGTTAAAAGCATTTGACTTTGAGGAAGAGGACCTCCACTTGAGTCCTTTCCTCAACGTTTTCATACCAATCCCACACAACAGCCAGTAAATATAAATCTTGGAGATAATGTGAACAGCTCTGTTGTTTTGTGGCAATTACCCAGACCCCCCCTTGCTAGGTTTATGTCCATGTGCTTCCAAGTATCCTAATTTTCTATCTTTTTCCCCTCTTAACTCACAGCATTCTTTAGAACGTAGATTCAAACTCACTTTAATCTTAGCCTTTTTGAACTAAGTTATCTAGCCCTAGCACCAACCCTTGATGACTTAGTTCCCATTCTGGCTCACCCAAGACCCTGTGAGGATGCGAGTTACACATAACTTGTCAGAGCCTCAAGTTTCCTCCTATAGAATGGAGGTGATAACCTATCTCATTTGGTTTTGTGACATTTAAAGTATCCTGATAGCTCAATTTTATTCAACAAACTTAGCACTTCTCCAAGCACTGGGTTCTACAAATGAATAAATTACAGATTTCTGGTGAAGACAAATAAGAAGTCAAGGCTTAAAGAGAATAGAGAGGGAATTATGGGAGGACGGGGATTGCTCAGTGGAATTTCAATTTATCAGCTTGGGTAGGAGAGAAGGTGCATCTCTAAAGGCTTCCAAAAGAGAGTCACACTTGAGCTGAGTTTCAAAGCACATCTTGGAGTTAGGCACGTGAAGAAATAGGGTAAGAACTTTCTAGGCGAAGGGAGAAGAGCAATGTCAGGAAGCTTTGGTCATACTAGAGAGACCTGGCCTTTGTGATCCTGGCCAAGTGGCTTGACCTTTGTGAGCTTTATTGCCAAAACTGTGAAAAAAAAAAAAAAAGAGGGAAGCATTATTTATGATCATGGGGTTGTATACTGGGTGTTAGTTATTTTTGTTATTTATTATTTACCTCCTTTTCTTATTATAACTGTATGCTAATTTTGCTTTGGAGAAACCACCCGTCTCTCATCTTTGGGTGAGACTCATGAGGCAGGGTTCACTCCCAGCTTCAAGTGGAGACATGTGTGTCTTCAGTCTGGGCCACTCAATGCCTTGTGTCCTCCTGATGGCAATGGTTGGTCCAGGAATGGGCACTTGAGGGCTAGCAAGATTCAATTTTGAGTCTTTTTTTGATTCGCTACTTTTTCTGGGGAGGCTTGAACCTAGAATTATACTGGGCTAGAACTTCTACAGCCATCTGAATCCCACAGAAATGCCAATATAAGGAAAGCAGAGCTCAGAAGTGAGAACAGGGAAACTGAGTGCCAAGGTCCTCACTGTCACCCCAGTGAGGTCAGGCCTGACCCCTGTTTTGCTCCTGCGCTCTACTATTATGAACCAAATCTCCCTATGTATGTCAATTTCTGTGAGGGTTTCTGTCCACTGCCATTAAAACAAAAGTTCTTAGATTGTTTTAAGTCCTGAATGAGATAATATATTAAAAGCACCTGTTACCATGTTTGATTCATAACAAGCCTCAAGAAATGCCAGTTCATGTTGTGAGCAAAGACCCAGAGAGCTGAGAGCATGCAGTGCATTGGGTGGGAGAGGGGGGTTTGATAAGTTGCCACAATGGGGATGAATTGTGAGCACGTGGCAGAAGTAAGCAGTAAAAGCCACATATTATACTTTGTTTAACTTCATCCTTAAGCAGTTTTAAGAGTGGTAAGGACCATAATGAAGAAAGGCAGGACACCAGGAAGACATCTGACCTGGGCATCCAACCCAGTCTGTAGGATGAGGAAAATCTCTCCTGAGCACGTGGCATTTCAGCTCAGACCTGAAGGATGAGTAAAGAGTTGGGAACGTCCTTCTGATATCATTGTGAAGAATGAATTAAAGTGAGGTAAGACCCCCCAGCATGTAACCTCCATGAGGGAGACCACTTAGTCTCCATGAGAGAGAAACACACACAAAAGTGAAAACTCATCCACTTGGATTCAGTGATTGAGTGAGAAGAATTTCAGGGTTGTTATGTGGCATGGTGGGGACTGAATTCAGCACTCAGGAGTTGAAGAGGGAGTCTGTTGAAGAAATAAAGGCATAGACGTCATTTAAGGAGCTCAACTAATTACTTCCAGTAAAGTTTAGAGTTTAGGAAATGCATTTTCTCTCACTTCGAACCTTTCTATAAAGAGGAAAACAGGTTAAAAGGCATATCAAGTACAGGCTCAGTCCTAACGAGGCAAAGTCTAGGGGAAAAGTGAATATTATAGTGTGAACTTTACACAGATAATGTGGCTGAGATTGTGTTCATATGTATGTTGTTTATGGATTTGTATTCCTTTTTTATTCGACAAATATTTACAGAGCGTTTCTCCTGCGCTAGGCACTATTCTAGGAACTGGGGATAGAGGAGTGACCAAAAAACCAAAAATCCCTTCCCTCATGGCGCCTGCATCCTAGTGGGGTGTGTGTGTGTGTGTGTGTGTGTGTGTGTGTGTGTGTGTGTGTGTCTGATGGTCTGTGTGTGTGCACAGTGGCTCTGGAGAAAAAGCAGAGAGGGATGAGGGTTTGGGGGTGGAGGGGCTGCAATGTAAAATAGGTGGTCAGGGAGGTCCTAGCTGAGAAGGTGGCAATTGAGTGACCTGAAAGAGGTGAGGGAGTGAGCCATTGTGTCCTGTAATCTGCTTGAAGAGTATTTTAGGCAGAGGGAACAAAATTATATGAATAGCTCAAAAAGTTATTTTTACATTAGCCATTTCCTTTCTCCTTGAGTCACTCTATAGAACCAATGCACAGTGGTGAGTCTGAAGCATTTGAAAAAGAAATAGTTCTACTGAGAGGAACTTGTCTCCGGGGCCACTTAGTCACTGCTTCCTCTAGTCAGTAGACGGGCCCTGTGGGGTTCTGGGCACAAGACTGACCGAAAGAGGGGGGCCTCATCACCCTAAAGCAGTTAGGAGAGCAACTGTAGAGACCGGTGAAATTCAAAATATCAATTTTCCCTTCAACTTTTATGTGTAAATTTACAATTGTGTTCCACTAAGTATAAATGAGTTCATTTTGCCTTTGCTCAGAACCAGTTTATGAGAGAAATGTTACAAATCATCCTTTTGTATTTGCTAAATCTGGACCTAATTCCATTTCTCAAGAAATTGTGTTTGCAGAAATAAGGCCACATGGAAATGAATAATGAAAAATAGAATATAACAAACCCCCCAAGTCCTAAAGAATTAAAACTCTTCCAGAATTATTTATAAAATGTACACCAGTATCCCAAAGTATTTACAATTTGCTCTGTGACTTATAAAGTCTGATGCCATCTAAACATACTTGGTAGTTCCATGAGACCCAAAACATGTTTCTGCAATCCAGTGCCCAAGTCCAGTGCAAAGCCAAGAGCCCCACATGGTGGGATCATCATTTCGACATGCAAAATTCTTTGTAACTAGAGACCTTTAGGATCATTCAGAAAAGAAGTTTAATTCTATATGTGACTCTGGGTTACTCTCTAGCATAAATGTAGATGAATATCCAATTTCCTATGAGTCAGTGAAGTTGGTGCAGAATGTAGAGAGTCAGGAATCCTAAATCTGGGGTTGGTGGGGGAGGCGCGGGTCAAGAGGTTTGGACTGCACAAAAATCAACATGTAGGGGACTTCCCTGGTGGCGCAGTGGTTAAGAATCCACCAATGCTGAGGACACAGGTTCGATACCTCGTCCAGGAAGATCCCACACACCGCGGAGCAACAAAGCCTGTGTGCCACAACTACTGAAGTCCGCATGCCTAGAGCCCGTGCTCTGCAAAAAAAGAAGGCACTGAAATGAGAAGCCCGCATGCAGCAATGAAGACCCAACGCAGCCAAAAATAAATAAATAAAATAAAATAAATTTATAAAAAAAATTTATGGAGGAGAAAACTGAATAAAGATCAGAAGGCCCTCTGAAATACAAACAGGTGTCTCAAGACTAAACAGTCAAGTGATTTATTAATGTCTGAGCATTGTAGAATCAGATCAAGCTTTCAAAGTTCCCCAGAATATAGCGATGTTGGGAGGAACACTGAACAGAAGGATTTTGGTGTACGTCCTCCACCATACATCCCTCGCTCCCATGACCCATTCAGGTGGTGGAGACACAATGCCATCCATCTGTACCTCTTTGAAACAAGAATCTCACATTCAAGCATCCCGTTTAAATGGTGGATACAAGAGCCAACTCTTGCTGCTACCACAAGGTCTCACAAGGCTGTTAATCATCAAGTACTGATAGCTACTGTTCCGCATTGGATGAATACCAATTAGAGAGATGGGGCGACCTGAGGACTGTAGAGGAGAGAGCAGTGGGGGACTGGCTTTGTTGTTTTGGGGAGGGGTTGCCAAAAAAATATTACCTGGGGTGCCAGTGCTCTTCTCGCCAACACTGAGGGGAGATTGATGAGAATGGCAGACTAATTTACAAAGTATAAAGTAGGGGATGTATCAGAAGCATCATATTATTATTAATAGGGTCTGTTTTTCTAGATAGTGATGGCTGAATCTTGTTTTTAGTTTTAGAATCAGGCAGCATTTGTCTCAACTTTATAATTCTGTTTGCCTTTTCTCTTATGGTATCTCCTAAAAGAGGCTGTGTGAAGCTCCAGGGAAGCTTAGAAGGAAAAACCTTGGAGACAAAAAACTTACCATATGCAAAAGAGAAGAATTTATCAGGGAATGTTTAGGAAAATAGAAGCAAGAGTTCTTCCAAGTTAAAGGACATCCCAATTGGAAAACAGCCCAAATTGGAGCAGGTAGCTGAAACAAATAGGGCTTTTCAACAAAATGAGATTTTATTTGCTCATGTACATCTCTCTGCTCAGCCAATGATGTACAGATTCAGCATTCAGCATGGAGACTTGCTCTCGGGTGCCCACTCCTTGGTCTTGTGCAAGCCCCCGTCTGGTATCAGAAGTCTCTCAGCACCTTTTGATGCATCTTGGGGGCAGTGATTCTCAATATGATCACAAGGTTTTATGCCTGGCTACTATATCAGAAGCAAACTTATTGAGAAACAACTGCATACTTGGGAACAGGGAAAGAAAAACATTTCCCCCAGTTTATTTCTGTTGTCTTCCATTGTCCCAGAGTGTTGAGAGCACAGTATGGAGCTGCTTAGAAAACCTGATTAGGTCCCACAGTGCTAAGCACATAGTTTCAAGAGGCTGGGAAATTGTTACCATTGGAAATAGTATGAAAAATGGTTCATGTGGGGGGAGGACAAAAATTAAACTGAGATGACTAAGAAACATATTAACTAAGATTATGTTTGATTTGCCATCAAGAGCTCTCTCTTGTAGATGCTTGCGAGAGTGCCTCCATGGGGAGTTGAAAAGTGTTCAAGGCCTCTTCTCAATTGACAGTGCTCCCAGGGCTGATGTGAGCTGTTTGGGAGTACGGAAAGCCATGGAGACCTTTCAATTAGCTAGGAGGCCCTTTTGATGGATTTGAGAAGAACAGGCTTGAAGAAATAAGAAAAAAAATCATTTAACTGTATGAGTTTTTCCTTTGTTCTTTTGTTCTTGCATCTGGTAGGCACTGAATAGATATTGACTGCATAAAGAAATGTTTATTCTAACATATTAAAATAGTATGCAATTTTAAACAAAGTTGTGGATCTGGCCAGATGTTGTTTCTCAGATTATTATCCCATGACAAGAAACACTTCACTCTGTGTGAAAATAGAGTCAAAGACAGCTTTGTAGAAATTTCCCTTGGATTTGTGCTTATTGGCTCGTTATTTGCTCAAGTGATTCATAATGTTGAGTTTCTGGAAGTCAAAGCAAAACTAAAATTGCCAAGTAGAAATAAAAGCAAACCCTATTGTAGCAAAATCTTGGATTAAATGTAAGCATGGAGGCAACTGACAAGCAAGTATATGTGGGGGAGGAGAAGAATCTACAGAGGCTACTTGGAGCACAAAGCCGACCTTGGCCTTTTGGTTGATATACTAGTTACCATAGTGATTAATTGGACTTTGCCATAGTTAAATCTTTTTGTATCTGTATGAACATGATGAAATGGACCTCATGTAGCTAGGTTTGTATTTTTGTTTTTCCTTTTTCTTAAAGTTCCTGTTTTTCCTTTTTCTTAAAGTTCATTAGAGGGTATATGTCCTCAGGTCATATGCAAGATCCTTTGCAATCTTCCAACAAAATCACACACAATGGGAACACTGTTCCACCTCTGCTGATGGGTAGAGTGAAAAAGTGAGAGCCTGAGAAGGCCATGGAAGAAGGTCTTTGGAGTCAGCGTAAGGAGGACACATTCCTGATAGGCCATATCTATAAAGGACAATGTCATTTTACAAAGAGTTTCCTTTTGCATCAATTCTATCAGAGCAAAACCAATTAAACCCAGACAAATGAAGAAGAAAAGCAGAGTAGTATCTATAGAAGAAAAACTGGAAGAAGAATAGAAAACTTGATAAACTTAGGCTGTCAAGTTGCAACAGATTGTTAGATCAGGGGAGGCATATGTCAGGTAGGGGCAGAAAAGCAATCCATCCTAACAGTTCAGGTGCAGAAAGATCAGTCTGAGGACTAAATTGAAAATGTATAGCATCAATATCTTGTTAATGTTTCTATGAGGAGCTCAGTAAAAGCAGCTCTACTGAAAAGAGGGGGATCCAATCCTCATACGGGGGGTATTTGTAAAGCATTCTTGGAAACTGCCAAAATGCAGTGTGACTTTAGGGAGATCAGCCACATCATTAAAGTCAAGGAAATGACTGACAAGTGGGGAAGTAGAAAAAGGTGGTACCTGTCCTGTGACTAAAAGGCTTTGTGAATTTGGGCTGACCTGGGTCCCTGAAAACAGGTAGGAAGCCAAGGATCTAGATCAGTGCTTCTCCTACTTAAATATGTGAATGAATCATCTGGAGATCTTGTTAAAATATAGATTCAGGGGGTTTCCCAGTGGTCCAGTGGTTAAGACTCCATGCTCCCAATGCAGGGGGCCCGGGTTCGATCCTTGGTCAGGGAACTAGATCCCACATGCCGCAACTAAAGATCCTGTGTGCCGCAACTAAGACCAGGCACAGCCAAATAAATAAATAGTGATTAAAAAATATATAGAGAGAGAGATTCAGATTCAGTAGGTCTTGGGTGGGGCTAAGATTCTGTATTTCCAACAAGCTCCCAAACTGTGCTTATAATATTGCTTCAAAGACCATATCTGGAGTAGCAAGGGGTGAGTTCCTAAGACCATACTTTGGGTAGCTAATAGCAATGGACTGGACCTGTCTTAGTTTAGTCAGCTTAAATTGCTGTCGAAGAGGAGTATAACATGGTGCTATGTTCAAGATTATCTAGCTTAATTTTGTTAGGTAATTATTAACAAGTTTTTAATTGTTAATATTCTAAATTTATCAATTATAGGTTGTTCAAGCTGCTTTGGTGAACAACTATTGTATCAATGTTGTATTCAGATTGCTGACGATTTGTATTTTGGGTTGCTGGGATTTGATTGTCTCTTTCCAGGTGGTATTATGTAGGGAAAAGTCTGAGATGTGACATTACCTTCATCTAATTCTAACCGCAATGGGAAGTGCTAGGATTCCTTTCTTTCTCTTGATTTCTTTCTTTCCTTTTTTTTCAAACCACTGCTGAGTTCATGGATCTCAGCCAAATCCCTGGAAATAATCCAGACCTATGCATTTATTTTGCCCATTACCACTGAAACAGGAGTGGCAAAATAGAAATAGCACTATTTACGAAAACATTTCCTCCCCTACAATTCAAGATTACAACTGGCATGCCAAATCAATATTAGGGACATGTTTAATACACTTATGTATTCTGGAGGTAGGGAATAGAAATAACACCTTTTATTTCAGAATCAATTTGAAGGGAGCTGACTTCAGACACTGAATAGAGATCTCAGCCTCTAATCTTGGGTTCCTGAGCACACAGCAGCAGTTTACTTTCTCATGTACTCTTGGGTGACTTAATGGCATTGCTTAATTATAACAGTTGCAAATTCCATCCTTCAAAATATATCACAGGCAGCCAAACATCTGCAGGGTTTTATAGTAGGGAGGATGCCAAAATGAAATGCTCGTTTTTTGTCTTATTTTCCTCTTATTAGATTTTAATACATATATGTAATAAACAAGATGAGCAAGACAACATTTAAATATGCACTGATGGTAATCAAATATAAGACATTAAGTTGGGAAAATGCCCATTGCATGGAAAGGAACATGCTCCTCGGGAGAATCTAGGCTCTGACAGGGGACATTTTAAAATAACATTAACTTTGTAGTGATAGAAAAAAGAAGTAGGAAGACTCCTCAACATGGGAAGTGCAGATGAGAACTAGGAAGACAGCCCTGCAGAATGTACTGAACACCAACAAGAAAATTTTCTTTTTCTGGGAGAAGGAGGGCTAACTGCTAACTAATTGAATGCAAAATGGTGTCAACAAATTCAGAAAGTTAAAAATGAGATTAGCTCCAGTTTGTCTCAAGCTTGTGGCTGACAAATAATTAAGATAATCTGGGGTGTTTCTTTTTAATAAAATAAGAGAAAGATGTGTTCAATAAGAGAAAAGATGTGTTCAAGATGAGGACAAAATACATAACTATCATTTCTAGAAATTAAAATTATACCTTATATGGCAAAGGAATGAATGATGTAATTTTACATATAACATAGTTTGAGAAATTATTTTAGAGCTAGTTTTTATTTTGTTATACAAAGATATTCCCCACCCTTAAAAAATATGGATATATTTCTAAATTGTATAGGTCTAAAAGAGAAAAGATATTTACCATAATGCCTTAAAAAAATCCTGACAAAACTTCAAACTTCACCAATGACTCATCTCTCTTTTGCAATAATATTTGCTTAAATTTTAAAAAATAAGAAGAAAGAAAAGTACAAAATATAGTTTAAAAAAATAGCCCAATTAAAAAAATTACTTCTGTGTATGCTCAGTAGGGATCTGGTAAAAATTAAGCTGGGGCTAAGGAAACTCCAAGCCCCTGCATAACGCCACAGAGGGAGGAAGACTGGATATTGCCTGCTACGAGGCAAACTGCTTAAGGAGTTTTGTGAAAGTCTCACTGAAACCAACTTAGCAAGTGCTCCTGTCCCCCAGCCTTTATGAAGATCATCTCCAATCCTGATATTGCTGCTGCGGCGGAGCTAGGTGAGACTCCAGTGTGTGCTTACAGCTTAGTCACCTCAGTGAGGTGTTAACTTGAAAGTCGAGGGAGCCTGGGAAGGGGGTCTTATTAAACAATCCAGGACTCCAGGCTCTTGTGGATGCTCAGGTGGGTGCTAAGCATAGAGATGGCTCATTATAAGACTCACCCATTTCCTTGGCTGAACCCAGCTTTGTACTTTCTTTTTCAAACTAGCCAGCTTCCAGCAAAACAGTCTTTGGTGCCCTGCCTTTTCTGCGCCTCGTGACCACACTCAGGCCCTTCTTAGAAAATGTTTAGAATCTCCCATACTAAAAGCCCCCAAGGCCTGGCATTTCTGAATCTGGAACTCATGCAGAAGCTCTGCCACCAGATTTATGCCTGTGCTCTATTCCCCCTAGGTCTTTTTTGGGCACTTGTTTGTATCAGGGGTGCTTAGGGAAATGAAATATGACCTCAGGATTGTTTTCCCTTCCAATAACTCAGGGTCAGTGGTAGGCATTCCCTAGGTGCTCTAGGATTGCCAAAGGGTTTCCATTGGCTTCTGATTGATTTCCTTTATTTCGTTCCAATCGACAGTTTCTTTCCTGCTGCCTAGACTCCCTTTTAGGATCAAATTTTTGTAATGAGTTGGCCTCTGTCTTCTACTCCCTTCTCCATTGTCTCAGTGGTCCCACTTGGGTTTGTTATCTGGGATCACTTGATGCCCTAGTCTGAAAATAGCATGAGGGATGTATCTTCCCTCAACACCTTACTATGAATTTTCCAGTTATACAAAGCTGGATGAGCCCTCCTCCTCCACTGGGGACCTGCCTCAAAGGGAGTACTTTTCCTGGTGGGTTGTTGGACCCTGGCTGGTAATTAGTAGACCCATTGACGGACCACGTTTCCCCATCTTTCAGCTGGTATTGGGGCCAAGCTGTGTTATACAGGAAGATTAAATGTTTTGGGGTCAGGCAATGATCCCTGAAAAACTTCCAGTTCTGCAAGATGCATCCTCAGGCTATCCTTCAGTACGTTGGACATTTGTTACCTATACCTTAGATGTCCTGTTGCGGATTTGTTTCCAGGTACCGAACGGGTCACTGGAGTGATTTGTTGGCATACAAATACCACAAGATTTGACTCAAATAAGATTTCTGATTTGGGAAATTTGGCACCAGCACCAAACTGTTAATGGATTCCTCAAGAGACCCAATAGACATGGGCTCTGATACAGTTGGGGGTTTCCCTTGAATTTATAACAGCCTGGGCTTGACATAGTCCTTCCTCAGTCAGAATGTCCCACAGGAGGTTAGACAGGATGGCCTCTGGGCCACAGCAGCTTAGCCACGTTAGTTCCCGACCAACTTGGTCCATTAGAGAGTGGCACAGCTGTCTGAGGCAGGCATCTTCTCTTTCCTCCTTTTGGCTGAAAAGGAGGAGTTTTGGGACATCCTGCTGGGTGAGAGCTAAAAGCATGAGGGAGTCTCATGGGGCACTCACTAGATCACTGGGGCAGCTGGTATTCTGTGCTGATCCTAGGAGGAGAGCCTGCAGAACCTCTGTTGATAAAGAATCACCTAAGGTCCCCCTCACAAGCAGAGGGGGGAGGAGAGTAATGGCGGTGGGTGTTTCCTGTTCTTGCCAGCAGCTCACAGGGCTTCCCGATAATGGGGTTCCTGGTCTTTCAAGGAGCTCAGAGGGCTCCCCAGCCCAACTCAGAGAAACTAGTGCTGACCAGCAGAGGTCAAGTCACCGGTTACATACCTATGTTGGGATCTTTTCTTCCCCGGGTGGCCTCTGGTGCCTTTTCCTAAACTTGGATCTAGCATCCTCGTTCCATTTTGTCAGGTGGCCTCATGACCTGGGCCTTTTCCTGGTCTTGCCTCTTGGGTCATGGGGCTGGCCACTTTACCAAACCAAAAGTGACAATGGAGAATGCTGATAATGATGCCTGAAGGTTGGCGAGGAGGGCAAAAGCCATGGTGCCGCCGTTACTGCCTTGTACAAGGGTCAAAAGAACAGCACTAATGGCAAGACAGCAGGCAGGACTGCCGTGGCTCCCTCTCACCCACAGATCCCCACCATCCCCGGGCGTTGGTACTGTGGGAAAGCCAGCCAGAGGCAGTGGGAAGACATGTGTGAGTTTCACTCTTGGATCCCCAGCAGTGTCACAGTGTAATCCCCTCAAGGGAATACAATCCAGATTACTCTGGGGGCTACACTGTGTGTTTCACACCTGAGTATCGAGTTGCTGGGCAGAGCTGCTCTGAATTCAGCCGAAGGCTGCCCCCGTTCTACACTGTCAGAGTGTCCTCAAAGACCAGAGTCCATCATACTTACATGAACTGCCCCAAACCTCCACTGTCCTCCTGCTAGAGCTGGAGTGAGCCCAGAGTCTAGTGAATAGGCCTAGTGGATAGGTGTAGGTGAAAAAGCCATGGTCTGTCCCATCTGGGGCATCAAAATTTGTTACTGACCCTTTTGGGCGCCATCAAGTGTCCTCTTGCCCAGTGTCATTTGAGCCAATAGAACGAGACTGAGTTCAGTTCAGAAACAAAGGAAAGCAAAGAATGGAGAGGTGCTGGCTCCAGAGCTAGAACCCCTGCTCTACCCAACAGGTGTGGGCTGCTTTATAGGGATCTCGTGGTGGGGATGGGGGTGAAGGTGGGGAATTGCAGTGCCAGGTGCAGCCTCTCTGCACACAGCCCACCACCACCATTTTGAATCGAGGTGTCTTGCACAGCCTTCTACACTTGGCCAGCTGAGCTGAGATATCAGCGTGGCCATTTTGCAGTAGGAACTCTGATCTGAAGTGCTGGGTGCAAGGCCCCGCACTCGACTTCCTGTGAGCAAATGAAACTAGACTAAGCCTTTAAGGAAAAAAGAAAGGTGAGACTTTATTTTATTACCAACATACTATTTTTATTCCCCGGGACTTGTTAATGGACTTTGCTGGTGACATTACGATTCCTGAAATATCATTGTTACCTCACAACCAACCAATCAGAAGAAAGTCATGTACCCCTCAGTCCTCATCCCAAATGTTGCCTTTAAAAATCCTTCCCTGAAAGTTACTGGGGAGTTTGGGTTTTTTGTGCATGAGCTGCCGGTTCTCCTTTCTTGGTGCCTGCAACAAATCCTTCACCACAACCTGGTGTCAGTAGCTTGGCTTTGTTTTGCCAATTGGGCAAAGCAGACCCAAGCTGAGTTCGGTAGCACCACTATGGAATCACTGTGGCTCTGCTGGAGCCAGTTCCTCCCTTTTCTTCCTCCAAATACATCAGGCCATATGCTCTTTTAAGAATTGTGGGCACCAAGTGGAACTGTGAACACCTTAAAGGGAAAGAATAATACATTTGACCAAGAAACAATTTAAACCTTTTTATGTCAGAAAAAAAAAGAACACATTAAATAACATTAAAAAAAACTTGATAAACTTGGGGGGAAAAACTTGCAATTTATATGATTAAGGGTTAATATACTTATTTAAGAAACTTTGTAAATCAATAACAAAAAGATAAATTCCAGTAGAAAAACAGGCAAAATAGAGTAGGCAATGTATCAGATAATAAACACAAATGGATAAAGATTAGTTAACTTCAAATTAAAATAATAATAAGATACAATTTAAAATTTTTCAGATAAGTGAAGTTTAAGAAGAATGCCAATTCTTGATATTGGTAAGGGTGTTGGGAAACGGCACTCAAAATCACTGCTAGTTTTTGTTCTTTCTGGAGGACAACCTCAAAAACATGCACACTCTCTCACTGTACAATTCTGTTTCTAAAATTTGTCATTAGAAATCAATCAGAAATATATACAAAAATGCAAAGATGCAAAGGCATATTCATTGCAGTGCAGAGAAAAACAAACTAGAAACTATCCAAATTTTCAACAAGAATGATGATATATATATATTTATATATATCACCACTTTTTGCTAAACTGGTACTACAGAATACTACATGGCAATTAAAAATGAGGTGAAAAAAATAATTGACATGGAAAGAAGTTTATGCAAAAACAGTATATACATTATGGTGCCAGTTTTGAAAAACAAATACGTGTGTACGTGTATTTTGTAATTCTGCAAAAGTAAAAAAAATATCATGGAACCATTGTAATGAAGGGGGCTGCACTCAGCTGGGTATCAGGACATTTATATTCTTATGTTGACTTTAACTCATTGCATGTTTTTTAGGGAACATCTCTTCTCTTGGTTTCAGTTTCCTCATTTCTAAAATGGTCAGCGTATTAGGCTGAATAATGGCCCACAAAGATAGCAAGTCCTCATCTGTGGAAACTGTAAATGTTACCTAAAATGGAAAAAAGGTCTTGATAGATGTGATTACATTGATGATTTTGAGATGAGTTGATTATCCTGGATTTATCGTAAGTGTAATCCTTATAAATGTGTCCTTATAAGATGAAGGCAGAGGAGGATTTCACACAGAAGAAGAGGCACGGTAACCATGGAGACAGATATTAGAGTGATGTGGCCACAAGCTAAGGAATGCTGGCATCCACCAGGAATAGTCAAGGAACATATTCTCCTAGAGCCTGGGAGGGAGCACAGATGTGCCAACACGGAGATTTTGGCCCAGTGATACTGATTTTGGATTGACAGCCTCCAGAACTGTGAGAGAAAAGAATTTCTTTTAAAGCCATAGAGTTTGTGGTAATTTGATACAGCAGCCACAGGAAACTTATACAGGTAGTTTAGAACAAATTATTCCTAAAGTCTATTTTGTTTTAAAATTGTTAGAATCACACAATTTGCTTTGTAAAGTGGAGGGAAAGTAAGGGATAAATATTTCCATGCAATAGTTTGGCTACCCCTATTGTATGTTTTTTCTTTCTTTTAAAATAGAAGTGAAGGAAATTAAATATTACAAATCCAAAGTTATCTATGGGAGGGAACAAATAGTATTATATTAACTTATTTTGCAGAGAACTAAATTGTGCTGTGTTATTATAAGTAATTTTATGGCCAACTTCTTTTGTAGGTACTTGTAGACCATATTTAGCTACATCTAAACAAATTGGAAAATGGTGAGAATAAACATAAAGAGAGTCATCTTCAGAGTAGTTTTTGGAGTTCTATGCTCATTCCCTGAATCTTTGGTGGCAAGGAAATTTTTCATTTGGTGCTATGTTGGGGCCCATGAGTCCTTATGAAGTGGTCTTGTGGAGTTATGTGGAGGAATGTGAATGCATTTGGTCCCAGAGATAATTGTAGATAGAAGTCATAAACCTGGATATGCCACTTTTAACAGTTTCACTAGAATTTTGTGTTATGATAGGAACTTGCAGGCACATTAATGTTGGTGTACAAATGTAATGTGTATTTTTCCTTCCTTTTAGATTTACTTGTATGTGTAATACTGGGTCTAAAATTATCTTATAAATTAAATTAAATATAAATTCAGTATAAATTGAATGCTTACTACTACATTCTCCAATCTTGGCATTTTTACATTCCAGTGTGTTTTAATTATCTTGGCAGGTATTGCAGAAGTATTAAGAACAAGATGTTAAAAATTGTGATCCGTTCTGGCTCAGGTCCCATGACAATAGGTACCAATTGAGTTCCAGACTACCAAGGGAGGAATTGTAAAGAGGTTGTCCGAGAGCTGGTCACCGATCTCCAACCTGTAAGAGCGGTTGAAGAGACTAAGAGCAGAGTTGGAAATAAGAAACTTAGGGGAAAGTTAGGAAGTTACAAAGGGAGAGGAGGAAGGGATGTTTACTCTCATCTCACGCCTATGGAATGATACTGCCTCAGGACTGACCCTGGTTGCTTGCTTTGGCAGAAGGGGGGATATTGGTACTGGGTAGGGGACAGGCTATACACTCAGAATTTGTGAAACAACAAATGCCATTGGTTTCTCTGGAGCCAGTGTGGGCTGCAAAATAGATAGAACTGGTATAGGATTGTCCAAGATCTGCCCCAAAGGTCCAGCTGGAGGGGCGAGGAGACCTTGGCAGGAAGATTCTGGGAGAGTACAGACAGATGGCAGTTGATGGAGAAGGTGTAAGTTCTCAGCCTAAGATGATACCTTCTCCAGAATGTCGGCATTGCAGGTAAGAGGTCCTCTGCTGCCCAAGAACCCACTGAAGAGCCCAGGAGAGGGAGTCAGCTATGCAAGTCTTCCAGAAAACAGTGTCACACCATATTGCTGCTCCTGCCTCTCTTCCTCTCCCACTCCCCTCCAACCCTGAGAGGTCTGAGGGCCCAGCTAGAGCTGAGTTGGGAATGGTGGGGAGGAAAGGGATGGTGTTGGTAGGGTAATAAAGAAGTCATCATGCTCATCTTTATCACTGTCAGTGTCCAGCCTGAATCAGACCAAGCTGCAGAACGGAAGAACATGTAACTTTAAGCATTGTTGGAAAATTTAACAAGTATCAGAGAGTGAACATTTTATTAATGAACTGAGATGGGGGGACCAGAGTCACCAGGGGAATGTTTCTTACCTAAGAGTATCAAGAAAAGCTCTTGAACCTGCCCTAATTTTCATCCAAGGAGGTGGGAGAAACTAGCTTCAGACAGGGCTAATTTGAAGGACAGTGGGAGACAACATAGTTGCTTTATGCCCATCAGTCCTATTTGTTCGAATGAACAGTTTAACTTAAAACATTAATTTATTAATCTAATAATAAATCACCTTTTTACATCTAGAAAAAGTATTGCAAAACCAAATAAAAAATAATTGTGTTAAGTTCTTAAACCTTGTGAGTTTAAGACTTTGCATATGTTACTATAGAACATGTAATCAAGGTAATATGAGAACATGTTTGGCTGCCCCCAAATATGCCATAATGGTATTGATTATTTTGAATTAAAGTTACTCAAGAAAAAGCCAGTGCAAAAGGGACACTCTGACCCTCCTCTCTGTTTCCTTGAAAGC
>NW_021703765.1:46028948-46080459 GCF_005190385.1 Monodon monoceros
CAGTGCAAAAGGGACACTCTGACCCTCCTCTCTGTTTCCTTGAAAGCAGGAAATAAATCTCTCATGTGAAAAGTGCACTGCCTGAATCTGGTGGTAGAAAGATATCCTTTTCACCAGAGATAGGGTGTTTATAAACAAACCTTGTGATTTCTTTAATTTACTACTCCAAGTCCAGACTCTGTCTAGATTCTTTACTCATTAAGCACCCAAAACCTAAGTTTCTTTGTCCTGTCAATTTCTCACAAACTTACTGTTTCTTTATCTAAAAAGTATAAAAGCTGCCTGCTATGGCCACTTCTTAAGTCCCACATCTGTAAGACCTACATGTGCATGAATTAAAATTTGTTACTTTTTCCCCTGTTAATCTGTCATGTCAATTTTATTATTAGTCCAACCACAAGAACTCAACATGGGTAGAAGGGGAAATTTCCCCCTCCCTGACACATGCTACTGAAAAGTCTCATTTTAGGTTATGGATTACATTCTCTTAGGTCAAAACTTTCCAAATCAACAGGTATGTGAGTCTTTTTAAAGCTTCTGCTGGGTCACTTTAGCCATATTTGAGTTATGTGAGTGTGAAAAAATGTACTTTCTTCTCTAAAAAAATGCTCTGACCTTTTGAGGCTTATATAACTTAAACAGCTGAAGCCATAAACTTCAAACTGAATGTGAGTAGCATTCTCATTGAGCAAAGAAAATGGAGTCAGATTAGAAGAAAAATTGTTCATATTTTTTTAGATGGGAATATTAAAAATTTAAGCCTGTGTCCAGACATTTAGACAATTCATGATAATTCATATGACTTTTTAGAGATACCCAGGGTAAGCTAAAACAAGGCACTATTCACATTAACTTTTAACTTTGCTTTATTTTCTGCTCAGGAGTTTTCATACTCATATAATTAAATGCAAATATATATGTTAATAAAATGTTTAGATTGGAAAATGAATCACTTTGGTTTGAAATTTTACTGAAATTGAAAAAAAAATAGTAATGTAGCCATAATATTCATATTTTATGATGATTTCCTCTTATTTTAGCCTAGAGAACTTTTTCTAAGAGGGTGAGGAGAGCAACCCACTCTCCTAGATGTTAATCTAAAAACTAGGGACATTTGACCTCTCACCTTCTGAGATGGCTCACACTCTGTCTGTAGAGTGTTTTTCTCCCTAAATAAATCCACTTCTTACCTAAAAAACAAAAACAAAAGCCTAGGGACATTTGAAAAATTCATTAAGTTTCTGACCAAATTACTAATATTAAATACATTAAACATAATGCAGGAGGCATATGCTCTTCTTGGTTTTGCCACTGGATTTTACAGATTGTCTAGGGCCATTATTTGACTTCTTGTTCCAACTACATTTCATCTGCACTGATATTTTTGTCTATATCAGTTAAAATAAAAGGGAGAGTGAATCTCATCCTTCTGAAAGAGGGATCCATTGATTGGTGTAAAAGAAGGTGAAGAACCCGTACATGCTCCTGGTAAAGCATTTGTTAAACAATCATTCAGTGAACCCAAGCCTAGGACCCAGTTTAGAGCAATTTGCACAGGGACTTTTATCAGTGGTGGGTATTGCTACTTCCATTCCCATCAATTTCCTCTCCCCAAACTTCCTCTACATTTAGTATAGTAGGGATTAGGGGGGGATCTTCCTCTTTTAAAAGGTACTGATTTTTTTGGGGGGGATCATTCTTTCCTTTGACAATAATTTTTCCCTTTCCTGAAATAAGTAAGCCTCAGCTTTTAAAATATATTTATTGCTAACCTGTGAGTAACCTGTCCACATTCTAAAGTCTCTTTGCAGATATCAGGCTTTGAATGTAATGATCCCAGCTTTTTGTTTTTTAACTTATTGCTAGATATTTCCTTCTTGAAACAGTGCTCCCTCATACACCCTAGTAGGAGTCTTGACCCCTTAATATGTTTCTCTTTTTAACTACTTCTAAAGGTTGTATAAGAGTGTATGTGTTATAGTAAAAATTTTAATTTTATATATTTTTATTTAAAAATATTTTTTATTTGCTCTTCATTTTGTCAGAGTTTCAGATTTCCAGAGAACTTAGAAGAATAGTACAAAGAATTCTTGTATGCCCTTTAGTCAGTCTCCATATTTTTATACTACTGCATTTGCTTTATTTATACTGCCCCTATTCTGTGTGTATGTGTGTATAGCGTATATATATGCACATATATACATTTTATTAGTTTTTTCTGAACTGTATTTTGAAGAGTAGGTTGCAGACATGATGCCCCTCTACTCTCCAATGCTTGTATGTTCCCTAAAGCAAGGACATTCTCTTACAAAATTAGCATTTATGTAATACTGTTATCTAATCTACCTTATTCAAATTGCTGGTTTTCCCAATAATTTTCTTTATAGCAAGAGAAAACCCCAGGTGATGCATTGCACTCAATTGTCAAGTCTTTTTAGTCTTCTTCAATCTGGAACAGTCTCCAGTCTGTCTTTGTTATGACCTTGACATTTTGAAGAATACAATTCAGTTATTTTGTAAAATGTCTCTCAGTTTGGGTTTGCTTATATATTTTTAAAGGTATAAAATATTTACTTTGAAGGAGTTGGAAAATTCTTGTTGTTCTAGAAATCCATAACTTCAAAATTTATTGACTTATGTGAGCTCAAATATGTGAAACACTAAAGGGATTTAATCTCTGAATTTATACATATGGTTCCTGAGCCAAATGGAATGTACACACATGGAATGTACACGTGTGTACATTCTTCAGACTTTGTACACTTTGTTCTGAAATAAAAATAGTAAATGGCCAAAGTCATGACTTGAAAAATTTATAATGCATTTTTAAGGGAAAAACTCTAAGTTCTTGATTTTAGTAAGCATTACTATAGATTTTTTTTTTCCTGTTTGGGCTATTTGTCTCACTTTGTCTTAAGTAACAGAGAGGAGCAAAAAGTTGCTAGTGAAAGGTTCAGGAGAGGTTTAGTAGATAATTGAACTAGTTTATAGAAAAAGTCCAAAAAGATATGCCATGAACTGAAGGCCTTTTTTGAGGGACAGCTGGCCCATCGCTATCCAGGGATTCTTTGTCTCTTTATTGCAAAACTTCTCTTCTTCAGTCTTGTCTTTGTTTTGGTGACTATAACATTCAGGCCTGTTAGGTAAACATGACTTTCCACACACAACATTGTAGGGTTTTTTTTTCCATCATCAACTGAAGTTTTGGAACCTTGAGATCCCTCAGAAGTGCAGTGAGGACTTGAGGGATCAGCATTCTTTCTCCTTCAGTGCAGCAAATAAACTGAAGCATGACAACTATCTCAGGAATCATGTCTCTCCTTGAACAATAGATTTTTATTGTAGAGCTGAGGAGGAGGCTGTTTGGGTAACACAAATGTTGTTATTGTTAGGAAAACATATGAGCATAAAGCTCTTTTCCACTGAGGGTGAAATTTATCTCCCAGGATACAAAAAGTTGATTTTTTTCTTTCTGTTTCTTCTAGAAAGGCAGAAAGAAATGATGATAAATAACTTTTAGAAACACAAATAGCAAATGACATTCAAGCCCCAGACGGCTGTTGACTTTGACAGAACCATCAACTGGACGTTAGGAGCATTTTTGTGCTGGAACTTCTGCAGGTCTTGTCCCTCTACAACCATCAATTCCCTCTCTCCAAAGATTTTCTCTACAACAGCAAACAGTGTAAAAATTATTGAACAACTGTCTTGGAAAAACAATTGTAGCCCTCTTTGCCATTAAAAAATGTGACTGGACTCTTAAAATGCTGTACTTCTGATTAAAAACACAACAATAACCTATTGTATACACCTTTCCTTTGGATTTATTCTTCTTTACAAGTGAAGTGATTAATATTAGAATTCTTTTAATTGGGCTCAAACATTGCAATGCTTCTCTCCAGAAAAATCAATGCAGAAAAAAAACAGAACCCTTTGTTCTCCTGTTAATTGCTACCACCTGCCTTCCATAGGCACTTGAACTACTTTTTTGGTTGTCTCAGTATATACCTGATTTTGAGCAACAGTAGGTTAGTTTGGCACTTCTTTACTTCTTGCCACCTAATGTCATCCCAAATTTTCTTGCTGAATCAACGTTTTGAGCTCTCAACTTTCTTTTCAATCGGCTCACCTCTGTTGCTGAGCTGTCAGGCCTACTAGGATTCAGCTTTGTTGCACCAACGCATACTTCAAAGATGTTTCAGAATTCGCACTTCAGAATTAAAATATACATTTTCTTTTCAGTGACTGAGCCATGAAACACAATCACATGGGATAAGGAAGTGGTAGAGTACAACAGAAAAAAAAAACTACAACACAGAAGCAAGTACTTCCTGGGGAATTAGCTTTCTCAAACATGTGTTTCCCAGGGCTCAGAAAACACTAATTTCTGTGTCATTGGTATTTTTTCTTTGTTCTACTCTGCTGCTTCCTTATCCCATATGATTCCATTTCATGCCTCAGTTACCACGTAAGAAAATGTATATTTTAGGTTAGATTTTAACTTTAAGCACATTTTTGTAGTGAGCCCCAGTACTAAAAATGTTACCACTTGGGGTGTTAGCTGGAAGCTGGAAGATAGGATCCAAAAGACTCCTCGTAATTCCAAACACAGGGCTAACTGTGTGGCCTGGAGACACAGACGATGGGTCCCTCCTCAAACCATAGATCATTTAATTAGAATCATGCCGGGACCAAGGGACCTTGACATCTGAGTTGCCTGATGTCACATGTGTGAAGGTTCCATATTTCAGAACATTGCACAGTTATAAGGCTGTTTTAATGGGGATAATGTGTCCCACCACTGTGCTGATGGGTGGCTGATTTCAAATGGTTCCGTATGGTCCCTGACCGTTGGGAGTCTTTCTCTTCCTGCCATCACCTGAAGGTGAAGACATTCACTCTCCATTCTGAGAGGAGCTTATGTCCCAGGCCAGCACGGGGTGGGAGTGGTATGAGGATAGGTGGGGAAAAGAGGGTAGGGAAAATTCTGGTGTCTTTATGAGAGTCACTCCAACCCAGAGAATGCCTGGGCAGTGGGTTGGCTGCTGTCAGCTACAGGTCCTCAGACACAGGAGGGAGAGGGTGGGCTCTGTGCTCTTGGCTCCAGCAGTTTTCATTTCAACCTGCCACCCCTCCCCCCATCGTGATTCCTTTCCCTTATTCTCTCCATTCGAAGCTGAGAAGGGAACATTTTCTTATTTCTAAGAACAGAAAAACACACCTTGCAAGTATACATTTGAATCTTTCTCCTTGGATTTAGGTTAGTAGATTTTCTTTTTCCCAAAATAGTTAAGTGCCTGAAGCTTTTCCTTCTGGTTCTATTAAAGAAAAAAATTTTCAATGATGCACGTAAAAGATGTTAAGGCAGACTTTATTCAGGACCATCATGATAGGTATAGGTACCACTGCAATGGGATTTTTTTTTTTTTTTGGCCACGCAGCTTGTGGGATCTTAGTTACTTGATCAGGGATTGAACCTTGGCCCTCAGCAGTGAAAGCATGGAGTCCTACCACTGGACTGCCAGGGAATTCCTATGCAATGGGATTTTACAATTGGGGAGAGAGATTGGGCTCAACTTCAAACAAGTGGGATTTTACTGCCAAGGAGCAGAGTGGGGGTCAGTGGATGGAAAGTTACTAGGAGGAACCATCAGAGCTATGGGGGTTTCTAGCTAAACCAACCTGATAGGATCCTTGTTGAAGACAGGCCAGGGTGATCAGACATCACCTGGAGGATGGTGGAGGGTGAGGAACCTGATCAGATATCAAGGGTGCTCAGATAGCGAGGGAGGGGCCTCTGATTAGACTGACTTAGCAGGGTTCTTGCTCAAACTAGACTTTACAAGAAGTGCACAGATGGCTTACAAGAAGGTTCAGGATCCTGACTAAAGTTTGTCTTTGTTAAAGTTTAGCTGGCAAAGAGTGAGAGAATTTTGACCATGAGCTGAGGAGAAAAGAGTATATAAGTGGAAGAATTCCCCATGGTAGGAAAGGGGAGAAACAGGGAACAATAGAGGCAAACATTTCAAAACATTTTCCTTCTACATGTTCTGTAACCTCACTGAGCACACAATCCCTCTGTATCCCAACTTTTCACCAGTACAGGTCTTGAGTTCTTAAAGATGAACTCTAACAACTCTTAAGAATCTAATGTGAAGTATGGTAGACAGCAGTGGATGTATGAATACCTTACCCAGGCAGTCCGGGAGACTGAAAAATCCCTAATGTAACACATGGAATTTTTAATCATGCTTAAAACTCTTGTTCAGATAGTTCAACAAACCCTAATTAAGCCCATAGAACATTTTCTGCTAGCATTGAGGATTACAAAGAGGGGTAAAAATCTTTGCCTTCATGGAGTTTAGAGTTGAACATGAGAAATAAACACACGAATGAGACAGGCAACAGTAAAGTCCATACAAATAAAGAAATAGTACAGAGCTGGGAGTGATTTATGCTCATGGAGAGAGGGAGTTTTCAGGGAAATATTTACAGAAGTGATAAGTCCTGACTTGGGTTTTGGAGAAGCTAGGTAGCCCTTGGACAGATGTCTGGTGATCAAGTTTAGACCAAGCCTGAGATGTCAAAGGGACAAACCAGTATCCATCCAGCAGACTAGAGGAATCCATGCTCCTGAATTTTTGGAAAGAAAACAAAGAAGCATCAGCAGCCATAGTTGGTCATTTGTCATTTTAGAAATGCACCTGGTCCATTTGGGAAGGTTATCTGGTGCTGCCAGTGGCTTTCAGTGAAGTCCAGTGCACTCAGAGTTCAGCATGAACCTACTGAGAATGAAGGCTGTTTCAGAGAATTCTTTGTGATCCTGTATACGAGGACTTGGTGGACTGGTTTGGCTTACTTTGGTCAAGTGGTCAGCAAGTATTGACTGAGAATTCAGAGAGCACCCTCGTTGGGGATTCCTGTTGCAAAGTTCCAGGTCACACAGAAGTATATCTGTGCAAAGTGACAGCTCATCCTGGTGGGCAATTGAGCCTAGGATATTGTTTTCCACAAGAGTCTAGGACAGGACCTTCATTCCTTCTAAAAACAGGGTTCTGTAGTTAGAAGCAACTTTATATTAGGTAGTCCTACACAGGATATAATTTGATTCCATGCTTTGGTGTTTTATTGAGTGTTGATTTAAGGTATTTTAAAACCTGCTCTTGAATATATTGTTTGCAAATTGTTCAATGTCCCTTTCATAAAGATCTATACAATAAATTCTCAAAAATTAAAAAGAGATCCTGATAAACTGATATCCTTCTTTTTTTCAGTTAATGAGAATGATGTAACTCAAGATGTTTTACATTTTACCTTAGCTATCAGGAAGCTCAGAGGTCAGTATTCTGGTCAATTCCATCATTCTAGTTTTCTAGGTCTCTTGCTCTCTTACCCATTACAAAATTCTCCTATTGTGTGTGTGTGTGTGTGTGTGTGTGTGTGTGTATATTTTTTATTATAAGTGATTTCAAATCCAGTTTTTAGAAACAGTGGGAGTATAAAAAATGTGCAATGAAACCATAACACTTTATTTAATAATATTGCCTCATTTTCTAAATCATATATGTGGAAACTTTTGTATTAAGCATAGGGGAGGGTTCTGATTGTGGCTGCTATTCACTTGGAAGTATTGTTGACAGGAAAGCACTCATTCCTACTGGAATGCCTATGTGGGTAGTTCCTCTGTTAAACCCTCGTAGATTAACTTGCTCATCTCAAGACACTCGTATCACTCTAAGCACTCATGTATATGTGTGTGGGTAGCCATAACTGTCATTAGATATGTATTTCATAGAACATAGAAATTTACAGCTGAAAGGAATGTAATCACCCAAATCCCACTTAGCTAAAACGATAGATGGGCATTTTGCAACCACTAAGAGATTACAACAGAAGTTATCATGCTGTAGGTTATTGCATGGACTCTATGGGACTCTCTTTCAAATGTGTAGACTGGGCCTAAGAGACTCTGGGTAGTGTTTGCATTGTTCTTCCTTGAATAGCAAACAGAAACTTGGCTTTGGGACTTTCTTCTTGAAAATAAATTTTCACCTAGTTATTTGTTTCTGGTTTCTGTTTATATAAAACTATCTTCTCCTCTGGAAGCTGTGGTCCTTGAGGGCAGGGGCTATGTCTCAGTCATCCTTTTTTTTTCCCTCTGGCACCAGCTCAGGTCCTAGCACAAAACAAACACATAATAAAAGTTGACTGAGTGAATGAATGAATGGCAGACTCTCTTTGGTAGGACTGTACATTCATTGGAGGAAAATCTTAACCCTGACATTTCTTTTCTGCTTACAAGATGCACTGCCCATAGAGAACACAGTGGACAGTGACTGACAAAAACAGAGGGTACAGCTGAGTCAGTGAGCAAAGCATCATCTTAGGAGGTTGGCAAGTAGCTTTAGTTGCTGCTGTCACTATCAATACCAATCAGGTAGCTGCTCAGGCAGATCCAGTCCAGGAGGGAAGGGCCAAAGCATGCAGTGATGAAAGAATCAGAAAGATGTGGTGAGGGATTTGCTGTCTGATGACGGAAATAAGGGAGATGAAAGTGATGCCAAAGTTATGAGTAGTTTTGTGTCTAGGAGGGCAGTATTGCTGTACCTGGAGACTGGAAGCTGACAGGAAGAAAATTTGGGGGGAAAAGTAAAATCATTTGTGGGTGGTTGTGCAGAGTTGTCAGAAGCCCAGTTTCCTTCCATTTCCCTAGGGTGTGGCCCTTGTCTGTGTGGTCCACAGGGCTGCCAGTGCTCTAGCTATCATGGTGGAGTCAGACATCATAACAGAAAGGGGAAGAAGAGGGAAAACAAAGGCCATGGGTGAAGGTTAGATTGTTAAGAGGTTTCCTGGAAGGCACACACTTGTGCTTAAATCTTACTGGCCAGAACTTTGTTACATAGCTGTATCTGTTGCCAAGGAAGTTTGGGAAATGCAGTGTTTTTAGTCAAGCCCATGCTCTAAATGAAATTGGGAGGTCTTTCACTATGGAAAATGTGAGGCTGAATATTGAGGAGGCACGAACAGTCTATATCACACAAAGTTAGACATAGAACTTGGTCTCTGACTCCTAATCGAGTGCTCTTTTAACTCTACTACCCAACTGAAGATGTGAACTTTATTGTAGTGGCAGAGAGGGGGACTGAGAAGTGCCCAAGGCTTGGTGGTCAATGTCCTGGTTCTGCCATTTACTGAGACATAGCATATAATTTTCATGTAATCCCTGCAAAATGATTTGTTGGATAAAATGATCTCTGAATTTCTATCAGCTAAAATATCTTATGATCTAAAAAAAAATTATGATAGTTAAAACTGAGTGAATGATTGGACACATCCAAGGAATCTATGTAGTTATTTCATGGATGGTCGTTCTGGTTTGAGATTCATAATGGAGACCTATGATTAGGCTTTACAGACTCATGATTAGGATTGCAGACACACCTCTTCTCAGAGACAGTTTGCCCAAAGAAAGGCTAAAGTGGTTGTCTACTCGACAACTATTTTTCCACTTTTTCCTTGTCAACAGGTTCCCAATTTTATTTGAATGTTGGTCAGAAATCCTGTGGTAACTTGACTCCAAAGATGGCTGGCATGAATTCTCCCCTTCCTGTACAGGAATGCCACTCTCCCATTGGAAGTGGAGTCTCTAGAATCTGGGCTGGACTGGTTTGACCCATAGAATATGGCAGAAGAGTATGACATAATAGAATATGGCTAGTTCCAGACTTACCATTAAAAAGGACTGGCAGTTTCTGCCTCCTGTCATTTATGACTGCCATGTAAGAAGTTTAGGCTGCTCTGCTAGAAAGAGAGGCTGTGTGGAAGCATCCTGAAGAACCAGATGTGTGAGCAAGGAAGCCGTCTTGAAGAACATCTAGCCCAGTTGTACCTTCGGGAGATTCCAGCCCATCATTATCTGACTGTAGCCACATAAGAGCCCCCAGAAATGCCCAGCTGAGTCCAGTCAACTCACAAAACCATGAGTGATAATAGTAAATCATTTTAAGCCACTAAATTTTTGGATACTTTGTCATGTAATAATAGATAATGAGAATAAATGTGCTCGGGAAATGGCCCCCTTGCCAGTCCCAGGAGGTGAATCATGATTAGTTTAAGCCAATTTTGGTAATTCAAGGCTTTTGCCAGAGTATTTTAGGGGGATACATTTGACCAGTTCAGTCAATGAGATGCTGGATGGCATTTCCTTACAGTTAAAAAGAGACTTCTGGGAGGAAATGTATGTGTTTTTCAATCTGACGTTGTGTATACATTTGACTTCTGGAACCATGGCAATTATATTGTGACTATAGGGAGACAGCTCTAAGGGTCAAGCCAGTAAACTGAGGATGACAGAGCAAAAAAGATGGAGGGGCTTGTGTCCTTGAAATCAATCCCCAAATCTCCCAAACCCTAGACTTCTTGTTACATGATAAAATAAACCCTTTTTATTTAAATCAGTTTGAATTGTGTCATCTAATACTTATAGCTGAAATCATTCTAATTTATACAGTGGAAAAAGAAATCTCTCTAGTACTCCCTTCCACTGATGGAGAAAGAAAATATTGAAATTACAAAGTCTCTTCTCTTTCTTTTATGTGACTGTGGATCCCAGAGTAGCTAGTCCTGCCAGAGTCTTGGAAGTGCAAATGTGGTAGCTGGGGTGTGGGTGAGACCTAAGTTGCTTTACATAATGAAATGAAAGGATTTTCGTTTTGAGAGAAGGGGGCCAGAGTACGGAGGATCAGGGAGGGAGGATGAGAATCTTGAGCCCAGATGTGAGTAGGTATGTGTTTGTCTGTGTGTGTGAATGGGGAATGAGAAATAGGAGGGGGAGCTGGATTTCAAGGAGAAAGACGAGAAAGTCTGGTATGAAGACTTCACTGAATGTGGGATGAGCTCCCGGTTCAGTCTGGGGAGGAGCAGTGCAAGTGAAACGGAGAGTTAGAGGAAGGCAAGTCAGAGCCAGAGGCAGCTTGGGGGAATGTGAGCCTCAGGGATTTATAGGAATCTTGGGCATGGGGAGCGGGCAGCTGACATGTCAGTTTTTAAAAAAATCTTTAATTCTGGAAGTGCAAAATGACCTCTTCTGACATATTGATTTCAGACTAGCTTCCTAGACAACAATTATGTGCTAAAAACATATTTTCCCCCGCCAAGTTTCAAGTAGTCAAATTCAACACAGTTTTCTTCAGGTCCCTGTTTAGCTGTTTAGCTCTTAGGCCATATCAGGACTAATTAAGATATGCCAGGATAGCCTGCAATGATAGTAAATGATCTGAGTGACTGGGAAGCAGCATGATTCAACAGACAGAGGGCAGAGCTTTACCAGGAGGTCTGGTTAGTTCTCACTGACTTCCTGAGTGACCTGAGCAAGGTGCTCATTGATTCCGAAACTCAGTCTCCTCATCTGTAAACTAAATAGCTAACCTAGATCAGTTCCTTTTTTAAAAATTAAAAATATCATTTAAAAATGACCAAAAAAGTTGTTAGAAAATAAATACAAGCAATATGCTGGCAGACTTGCCTCTAACATTTGCAGTTCCTGCAGGAAAAATGAGGTCTACATGACCTATGTCTAAATAGCTAAAGGTTATAAATTAAGGTAACAAACCACTAAGTAAAAACATTCAATCTGTAAGGACAAAGAAGAAATTAAAAATAAGAGGCTTAATTCTTCCTTCATAAGAGATTTCCCTCCTCTTCTTTCTCTTAGAGCATTTATGTTAGAAAACTTGTCACTGAAGTTCTTTCTCAATCTCTTTGAAATGTATGTAAATCATTTTAGAAGCTAAATAAGTCTCTTGTCTGTCTCTTTATGACCCAGGAATGTCTTCCTCAGGACTTGGGAGCCATCTCTTTGAAATGTAATCAATGATTTAGAGTTAAACCTCAAACCTCTCCCCTCCTTCAGCTAGGACCTGCTGTAAGTGGGAAGCTTAACCAGGGAAAGGTGGTTTGAGTTGAAGTTCTTTCTCCATCTTCCCCTTCCATCCCTCTTCTGGCATCTTTTATGATCCCTGACACTTTGAGAGGGGAGAGAGGGAAGGAGAGCAGTAAGGGGGTAGGAAAGTTACTGGATGATTTTGTGCTTTCTGAATCTGGCAGTTTTTAACAATGGACTCTTTCTCCTATGAGTGTTTGCATGGGCTCTTTTGGGATATCCCCAGCCACTAGGGAGTTCCCACCTGTATTTCCCTTGATAAGAATGATGAACTTCTTTCCCACTATGTAGTTCCTAGAAATACACTACTACTTTCAGCTGAGGTCGGTCCACCCTTTCAAATGGCCCAATTAGATAGGCCCCGAGAAGACATCAAGCTGCTTGTTTCTCCCCTGCAGCCCACATCTGGCTCATGGGCATCGCTCAAGTCTCTTTGCTTCCATCAGCTCTGGCAGTGAGGGCCACCCCCAGCACAGCCACCACTCCTTCAGCTCATCCATCAGTAGCGAGACAGCCTGTCTCTCTTTTGCCATTTTTCAGGTGGGATCAGACATGAGTTCACTGTATCTCCCTCTTGCCCCCTAACTTCAGGGGATGTTTGTTTCTTTCTCTAAGTAGTCTCTCTGGAGTCCCTGCCTCTTAACTTGAGATATACAGGGAGCACCTCAAACCCTCCCCCCCTTGGTGGTATACTCATTGTATATCAATGGCTTCCAGCAAATTGTTCCTTTCAGAGAAGTATTCCTCAGATCCTTTTAATTTCCCATAACTCAATCCTTTTGTATCTTTGAATAGGGAGAGATGTTTTAAGATTTCAGTAACAAGTTTTTGGATTATTTGCATTGAAAATTAGGCTGGTATCAGACTTTGGTATACTATATTCACTGCATCTTGGTGCCTCAGTTAAAACTCCCAATTTAACATAGTGTTATATCAGCTTTTACTTTTATCGTTATTTGTTTTTGTTGTTATCTACCATTAAAAAACAATTTAATAGTGTTCCATAGTATGAATGTTATAATTTACTTAAATCTTCTTCTGCTGTAGTCACTGAGGTTGTTTTCAGTTTCTCTTTATTAACAATAATGCACAAAGATATGTTCAAGGATGTTTATCTTTATGTACATGTCTGCGATTTCTGTAGAATAGATTCCTAAAAGTAGTATTTCTAGGTAAAAGGGCAAATACAATTGAAAACTGGAATTGCTGCCCAATTTCCACTTCCATAGCAGTGTTTCTCACCTTCCTGATAATATTTGCATTGTTACCAGTGCTATGGGTAAAGTCTTTTTCCTTGTTTCAATCTGCATTTTCCTAATTAGCAGAGAAGTTCCTCATCTTTACATATCTTTATTGACCATTAGTATATCTTCTTTAGTGAATTTCCTTTTCATAACTTTTGCATACTTTTTTCTATCAGTTAATTTGTCATTTTTCTTATTGATTTCCAGGTGCTTTTAATATACTGGTATTAATCTAGTCCTGTGGTTTTCAAATTGTTGTCTATGGAGGCCCAAGTTTCTATGGAGCTGTGTGAGGTGTTTGAGTGTTTTTCCCTGAAAATGAAAGGCAGAATGGGCAGGGCTCTTGGTTCCCTCAACCATGCTTCAACCAGAGCAGCTCTCCTTTACTTCACTTAGAGATTAGAGCCTATATAAGATGGTGTGTTTTTTTAAAAGGATCTATTGCTTAAAATAAATGTTTAAACCAGATCATCTTTAAGTATCACTATTGCTTGGAAGTACTATGACCTTTGATTCTGTGAATTAAAAAAAATAATACTGTGGCCTGTCAGGAATAGGAGGTAGAACCAGGCTTAATAGATGATCACCTTTTTCAGAGCTTTAGGTGTTTACTCATTTGCTAAGTATTATTGGGCACCTACTTTGTGCTGGGCACTGTGCTGAGTGCTGACACAGCTTACACAAGACAGCCATGGTTCCTACCTTCTTAGAATATTGATTGGTGGGAAGACAGATAGTAAACAAATAATTGCAGATAAAGGATGTTGAGGATTATGAAAGTGACATATGTCATGTTATCCTAACCCAGTTTGAAGGGCCATGGGGAGTGGTGTTCAGCTGTAAACTGAAAGTGACCATGAGCTAGAAAGGGGATGGGAAAAGGGGCTAAAGATTGGGGATGGGTGGGCATGAGGCAGGACAATAAGTAATATAAGTAAATTTAAATTTTCTTGGAGTACTGCCCTGATTAATGACCCAGCCTTCAAATGAGCAAATCTAGAGAGATTTTTATTTACCTTATTTTACTTTCATATATACAGTATATAAAAAATAAATAGGGGCTTCCCTGGTGGCGCAGTGGTTGAGAGACCACCTGCCGATGGAGGGGACCCAGGTTTGTGCCCCGGTCCGGGAAGATCCCACATGCCTCAGAGCGGCTGGGCCCGTGAGCCATGGCTGCTGAGCCTGCGTGTCCGGAGCCTGTGCTCCGCAACGGGAGAGGCCACAGCAGTGAGAGGCCCGCGTACCGCAAAAAAAATAAATAAATAAAATAAATAAACAAATAAATAAAGTATAGTGAGCTGCCATTCTTCTCTATTTTCTTCCCACCTTCCTCTCCCTGTCCCCTCTTTCCACCTTTTTAAGGTGAAAGTAAACCTTTACTTTGGTAACTTGAAAATTAAAATTGTATTTAGAAGATGGAATATTCCTAAATTGACAGTCTTCTAAATAGCAATAACATGGAAATTTGAATGAGATATAAGATTTTTGACAAAATTCCAATAACACAAAGAACCACTTGACTTGAATTCAACCAAAACAATTGATCCAGAATTTACAGTCACTGAGAGACTTCAAACAGAAGTGAACATGCTGTAGGTTATTATATGGGCTTTGTTGGGCTCTCTCCAAAATGAATATACAGAGCCCAAGAGAATCAGGTGGTTTTCATGTAGGTCTTACCTGGGTAGAGAACCTGAATTTAGCTGTTGGAAATATGTTTTCTGTACAGGGTAGGATTATGCTCCAGTACCCTTCTGTCTTTATCCTTCTTTTCATTATCAAACATTTAAGAGAGAATAGTCTATTCTCTGTGTTTCCATTTTCTCATCACCATTCATTACTTTCTTGCAATTTAGCTGTAGTTCCCATTTCTCTAAAGAGATGTTCTTGACATTCACTGGTAACTCCCTGATCCCTAATCCAGTAGTTTTTGGTTCAGTTCTTCTCAGCCTGGTGTTTCCTGTAGTGTCTCGTACCATTGTTCTCCTGTTTTCTCCAAACTTGCTTGGAAGCCTTTGTTGTAATGATCACGCTCAGTTTTCCCCATTGTATATTTCTGACCCCTTTGTCCACTCCTTCACTGCCTACCCTTCCTTTTCTCCCCCGACAATATTTCCAAAACTCTTCTCTGTCTTCTTTTACCTTCCTTCTTATGGAGCTGAGTCCCATATTTCTATACCCAGACCTGGTCAGGCTTTAATCCAGCATTTGTTGATTGCTTGACATCCCTACCTGATTACCTCCACCCTTTACCCAGCACCCAGGTATGCCCTGTTTATGTTAACGGTACCAGTATTCTCCAAGTTATCCAGAGTTCAGTGTCATGTTTGACTCTTCTCTTCCTCTTCACCTCTTGAATCTGGTAAATCACTAAGCCTTTTTTTTTTTGACTGCACCTCACCGCATGTGGAACTTCCCTGACCAGGGATCAAACTCACACCCCCTGCAGTGGAAGCGCAGAATTTTAACCACTAGACCACCAGGGAAGCCCCTTTTTGCTTTTTTTCTTCACATTTCTCTCTCATCTTTCTTCCTTTACCTTCCCCCTGGCTAGAGTAACCATACACCCTAGTGTTCTCAGGACAGTTTGGATTTACACCCGCCCAGTATCCCATCCTGTTAACACCCTCTTTAACTCACAAAAGTGTCCTGATTAGGACCATGAGACAGTCACCCTACAACTTACACAGCACTAGATCAGATCTTCAGTCCCTCTTGCAATACCTCTTAACTGGCCTCTTCCCTCTAGGTTCTCCCTGGATGTGTGCTTACTGGAAAAGATTGATCCTCTGCTTTAAAACCGTCACCAACCCATCACTGCCTTTTAAACAGAGTAAATGCTCTTTGGTCTTTGTTTAAGGCCCTCCACAATGTGGCCTCAAACTGTTTTCAGTCTTATTTCCTGCTTCTCTCTGAAAGGAAAGTATGGAGCATCAACAAATGAGGCATATGTGGACCAGCATTTTGACATGGTTGCCAGGGTGGGCATACAGAATATATTTTAGGGACTGTTGTAATTAGAAATGAGTCCTCTTTCTGGGATAGGCTCAACTTTGGTTCTCTTAATAACAATGAGATAGCAATTTCAGGGCTCTAAGAGACCCCTCACATGGTTTTTATTGTCCTTCTACTCCCAGTTCCAGGCAATATGAAGATACTGTTTGAGGCCTTTGCCAAAAGTGGAATGCTTCACGGTACGAGCCATCCAGCACCCCTGAACCAACGTGGTCCTCTTGGTTGAAGGGTTGCTCACAGAGGGCTTGCCCACAACCCACAGCCATTTCCTGGGCATGACCAGGCAACTGCTTCCAAGGATGGAGATGTTTGGCCTTTTGGGGCAGATATGGAGTCTAAGTTGATATCCAACACAACTTTCTTATCTCATATAAGATTGGCTTTTTAATCTCTAGTGGAAATATTACTCAATAAACAAGTATAATTTGTATACAAGGATGAACTTGGCTTTCCCCCAAGAATTTTGGATACCTTCCCTTGCTGCTGTGCATGTTTTTTTCATGTCCTGAGTAGGGCTTTTGTGCATAGAAAGAACCACTTATAATACTTGAGTTTTAAATTAATAATTCATAAAAATTTAAAAAATGAAATATATTTTATTAAACTTTTAAAAATAAAAATCTATTAAAATAAGAACAAATAATTCTACTTTTTCTTAGATTATTTAATTAACTCAAGTTGAAAAGAACAGAGACTCTTTAAACAAGTCCTATCTACAAATCCAGCTCAAACAAATTCTTAAGCATTTAAAAATGCACCAATTATTTAATAGATTTTATTTTCTTTTATACAAATTTGAATACTGATAGGGCAAATGATTGACTCTAACAAGGGGAAACTTCTCAAGCACTTAAAAAACTCTTGTAAATCTACTGCATTAACTTGGAAGCATAGTAAAACAAATGATAAGCATGAAGAAATTCTCTGAAACATTCTAGTATTATTTAGCATGTTTTGAAAAATTCTCTTAATCCTTTCAAAACAATTCTAAAAGTATTTACACATTTTTTATGTTGGAATCACAAAGCTTAATAACCTGTCAGAATCCCTAATATACCAAATCTTCTAAAAATACTTCAATAACATATACATACTGATTGTCCTAATGGTAAAACTTTTTCCTGAATATAACACAAAATTTTTAATACTATGGGCTTGATTTATTTCATTATATTTCTATTTCATTCAAGCCTTTCCCAATCTGGATAATATATTGATACTTACCCATTAGAATATTTCCTCTAGTGGGTGAGCAGAGTTGGTTATTGGGTTAACAAGTCATGGCCAGGATGTGATCAGAGGTGAGAGATGGGATGTGGGGATTGAGGGCTACATGCATCTATGATGATTCCGTATTACCAGCCGAAGGGTTAGCTAATCTTCCAAGTTTCTACATCAAGGAGAGAACTTCAAATCCACACTTGGACCCATTCTTGTTATTTCATGTGAGTCTTCACCCCTATCCAGATTGCAGTTAACTTCATTCAATTAATTTATTTAATGCTCGGTTTAAATCAGCATCCTTTTCATCCAGGCTTTGAAAGTATTTAGGGCAACACTGTCCAACAGAAATATGATGTGAGCTGCAAATGTGAGCCATACATTAAATTTTAGTGATAATTACATTAAAAAAAGAGACAAGTGAAATTAATAATATATTTTATTTCACTCAGTATATCCAAGATACTATCATTTCACCAGGTAATCAATATAAAAATTACTTTTATTCTAAATCACTTTTACTCTACTACTGAAGCTGAAAGAAATTAAATTAGGATCAAGGTAGGAACTGGGTGGCTGTGAGCAGATTGTTTCAGGTTATATGTTAATAGAAAGTTTGGAGATTGCTGCCAGGATCTCTGTGGTTAGACATGTATCCTCTCTTCTAGAAGACTAAGCATCCTGAAGGTAGGAGGCATTTTCTTGCTGCCTCCCAACACCTGCTTCATTATCTAATAAACTCTAAGTAAATATGTTTTGAATGAATGAGTGAAAGAAAGTAAGAGATAGAATGGCTTCACTGCTTTAGAGTGGACCTCATCAGGCCTAAGAGTAAGGATGCCCAAGGACAGGAAATTTCCCACCTTACTAGCAGATTTGGGACCTGGGACATGTCTCTTTATCAGAGTTGGAGGTTCAAATTTTGGGTGTTAAGGAAATCCTGGCAAGGGGTTCTCCTTTAGCCCATCAATACCTCAAATACCACATTCTGGCTCACTGAAGAAGAGTCTTTGAAGACTTTAGGAACCACTCAGACAATAGTTACATAATGGCTAATTCATTCTTGGGGCTACTGCATGTTGAGAAGGTAGACTGTTTACAATAATTTGTTATCACTGAATGTGATAACTAAAGTTATCACACTAAAGTCAGTGTACTTGCCCTTTGACCTAGTAAATTCATTTCTGGGAATGTAGCATAAGGAAATTTCATTTCTGGGAATGTAGCATAAGGAAATTTTAAAAATCTATATTAATGGTATTTGCTATATAACAAGCCACTCCAAAACAAAGTGGTTTGAAATAATAACTCATAATGTCTCATGATTCCTTGGGTCACTGGTGTTACTTCTTGTTTGGGCCAGCTCTCCTGATTTCAGCAAGGTTTGCTCAAATCTCAGTGTTCAGTTGGAGAGTTGACTGGTGGCTGGGTGATCTAGGATGGCTTCACTTACATGTCTGATGGTTCGCAGGTCTGCAGAAGGGATGGCAGCAACTTGGCCATGTGTCTCATCATTCAGCAAGGTAGCTCGGGCTTGTTGATATGGTGACAAGAGTTCCCAGGAGAGCAAGGGAGCCAAGCTCCAGTGTGAAAGCACCTGCATGCATCATGGTTTCTGATGTCCTATTTGCCAAGCAAGTCACATGGCTGAGCTCAGAGTCAGAGCAGGGGGCACTGCACTCACAGTTACAGGGCAAGAGGCATGGATACTAGAAGGGGAAGAACTGCTGTCATCTTTGCAATCAATCTGCATAGGCAATCAAAACATTATGCATGAAGATGTTCATCACCATGGTTTTTATAGTGTAGCAATACATAAATGTAATTCAATGTCCAATATGAGCAATAAAAAATTATGACACACTGGGAGAACTATTTGGTAGCTCTCATATAGCAATATTAAAAATGCTTCTGATATACTGTTAATGAAAAAAGGATACCCAATTTTATGAAACCTATGGTAACTATGTAATAAACATTAATACAAATAAAAAATGTTGGAAAGGAACATACAAAAATTTTCATAGCTGTATTGAGGGATGGCATCATGAGTCAGTCTGCTCTTCATTAATCAAAACTTCTCAAAAGTTATACCACATATATATTATAAAATCTACCTAAAATTTTATTCAAAATCAACTTTCCATGTTTATTAAAAAGAAATAATTTTGCACATTTCCAAATTATTAATGTCATATACATGCTCAGAATATATGTTTCAACAACATTTTCTCTTGTGTATAAATGAAAATTTTACAATTTCTTCTTATGAAAGAGTAATATAAGACTGCAAGAGCAAGAAGTAATTTAAATGTGTTCAGGGGCCCTTTTCAACTTCAGAATTAAGGATTATTTTTATTTTACATCATTGCCTTTTCTCTTTTACTTTCCTTTTTAGTTTTATCATTTTAGGATTCCCTATTTTTAATTTTCATACAGAGATTTCTTTAATTGATAATTATAATTAAGCATAAAGTCATAAGTTACAAAGTCATCTTTTGTGGGATCCTAGAGTTCTAAATTATTCATTTCACTTACTGTCTTTAGATTAGTTCATCTGAAAATTTCCAGTTTATTGTTGTTGTTTTTTATTTTGTACAAATAAGAGGGCAGAAAAAAAGGAAGGACATAATAAAATAGATCTTCAAGTTTGTTGATCTTAAAGTTTATATTGGTTGATGCTCTTGTGTCCTTACCAGACATCAATTTTCTCCCAGAAGCCCTTGATTTTATTTTCTATAAACCTTGTTGTACTCAGTGTATTCCAGCAAACCCTCACTGTTTCTTCTTGGACCTTAACTTCTTAACAAAAGCCATTTATTGATATCCTACTTTTTTTCAGTGTGGTAGCAAATCAATAAATTAAAGATTAGTTCAGTGTGTCAGCTTTTCCTAAGCATTCTGGGACTCATTTACTACTTTGGTGGATGTGGAGGCCAGGTGGCAGTCTCACACAGAAATAATGGGTTTCTCTGTCAAACATTTCTAGAAGTTACCTTTCATACTAATTATTGAGCTCCAAACTATTTTAGACGAGAAATTGGATGTAGATCATGACTTCATATGGGCTAGCATTACTAGTTAAAAGAAATTATTTTCAATACACCCTATTTTATACTACCCTACCAGGCTCAGATCCAGTTTTAGGAGGATTCTTTGGGGAGGTAGTTTGTTCATTACACAAAGCAAGCCCACTGCCTTGACCTGACACAGCCTGCATTTTTTTTTCTCTTTCTTTCTTTTTTTTTCCCTAAGGCACACATTTCCATAAGCTCTCTTCCACAATCCTATTTATATAACTGTGTGGGTGGGATATATTAGTGCTACACTGGATTTCATCAGTCTTATCTCTTGGAATCGGTACAGTCTATTTACTCTGATATTGTTCTGTTCACTCCTGCTAGCTTTTACCCAGCTTTCATTCCTCAGAGGTCCGTTCGGATCTGAGCTGTTTACTTTTTAGATCTTCCTGTTAGTATCACAGTCATTGCCGAGAACTCTCCCCTCAACTGAGAGTTTTACAATTCAAAACCTCATTACATTTTATAGAACCATATTTGGAATCTCTATCCCCAACTGTTTGAAATTGCCTTTATTTTTACTTAAGAGCATTTAGATATATGATCAGAAACATTTTGTGTGGATGAAAAAGGACAGATTAGCCATAGAAAGTGAGAGTATGGGAGGCGCATTAGAACAGTGGTCAGTGATCAGATTTAATATGTTGACTGCCAGTTTTGCCTGACAGGTCTAATGCCGTTCATTTACCGGTTTAGAGACAACGGTCAGAAAAAGTTCTATTCCAAAAAGATATAATGTCAAAATAGTGGGAAAACTAGTGTTGGAAAATAGGGGAAAATGCACTTTGATACACCACTGGTAGGAATGTAAATTGATATAATCTTTCTGAAAAGCCATTTTACAATATATAGAAAGCCTTAATAATTGCCTAATCCCAATGACTCAGCAACTTAATTTACAAGATTTTACCCTAAGGAAATAATTCTGGATTTAAGCACGGATAAAAGGATGTTCAACATAATGTGGCTAATGATAACAAAATATTGGCAATAACTTAAATAGCCAACAATCGGGGATGGTTGTAGGCATATGCATAGTATGGCATATTATGCATCCCCTGAAAATTATGCTTTGAAGAATATTTAATGATATAGAAAAATGTCTGTTACATATTAAGTGGAAAAAAACCTCTTTATAAAATAGTATACATAGTATAATACTATTTTGGAGGAAAAAAAAGTGTATTTATGCATAGAAAACCAGATTAGAAGTATATATACCAAAATGAGAGTGTTTATTCCTGGGTAGGGGCTTATGAATGATTCTTATTTTCTCCTTTGTGCTTTCCTTTACTTTCTAAATTTTCTATAATAAACAAGTATTTCATTTTCAAGTAGGGAAACTATTATTTTAGAAAATAATGGGAAATAGGATGGCAAAAATCGCTCAAAAACTGTATATAGTGCATATATATACACCCAATACAAGAATTCCCATTAACAAAGACATATTAACATTTGTAAAGAAGCACATGCAGGCTGGTAAAATGTGATGTGTGTATGTATGTGCAGAACCCGTGGTCTGAAAACCCAATGATCTCTGTGCAAAAAAGCATAAACAGAATTAATAATCCATGTAATTTTCTCTGTCCATAGACAGATTGACTTAAATATTTTTTTTTAAAGAAATTTAGGGTTGGTGAAATAACAATGCCATAGAATGTGGAACTTTAGACCTCCAAAATTGTGATATATTCCACCCACATCCTTCCTGCCCAGCCTATGCTTGAGAAGAGTTGTCAGCATTTTAGGGAGGGTCCCTGTGTATCTGTGGTCTGTGGAGACAGAGGGTGGCCTCAGGGATGTGGGCTGGGAGAGATTTGGAGGAGGCGATGCTGCCCCTGTAGTGTTTGTGGGCTGCACTCTGACCTAATAGTGGAGACCAAGCAGGAGAACTTGACAAATATTGACCTACTCCAATACATAAAATAATGACAAATAAAATAATTGCAAAAGTAATTGGAAACATTTTCTTTTTTCTATTTCAGTTCCCTAACAAGGAGCCACCTCAGATGGGGAGGTGGGGGGAGGGAGATGTCCGCATTTTCCTCCTATCTGCTCTGCTTCCCCCAGGACACCCTGGGTGACATTCCTAAGAGGTCAAATAGGGTAAAATGCTCTCCCCTATCCCCAATTTAGGCTTCATTTCGATCTGTAAACCTATTACCATTGAACGGTGCACCGAACATGCTACTTGCCTGGCTGCTTTGTGAGCCATGGCATTGGGGCTGCTTCTGTTCCTTAAACACCTGTTTTCAAATCTGGTTCATTTACAGGAATTAGGATTAACCTTCTAATAGGCTAAACCAAGAGTCCCTGGGATAATTTGTAACACCTGTAGCCCTCTCTGTAGGCCTCTCCTCAGCCTGAGTCTTTTACAACATAATCTTGCTCTGTGGTCAGTAGGGAGATGCCCTTTAGAAAGTGGGAGCAACTGGAGATTTTGTAGTGACCTGTGCTTTCCTCAAAGTGTTCACCCTAGAAATTCAACAGTAAACTTGCTGCACCTCTCAGTGAAATATTTGGGGTTGTTTTCTGAGGAATTTATTGGAAGTCGTTTACGTAATGTGCTAAATTTTACTTGCTCATTCTAATTAATTTTCCTCTACTTAACTAATTAAAATGCCATCAAGAATTATACCGCTTTGGCCAAGAATAGGTGAACCAAGGCAGCCTACCCTTTACTGCTTTTTTGGTATAAAGGGACCCTTCCTCATTCTTCTATCACTTTCACAGACTTCACTGAATCCATCAAACCCACAGCTGGGAAATCCCTCCTGCCCTTTTCAAGAGGTGCCTGCAAGCACCAGTCTTTGAAAACAGAGCCTGACATCCCTCTCAGGACTCATTGGATTGCCAGGAACAACTAAAATGCTTTGGCAGTAGAGGCAATAGGCATGTACAGAGATGTCATCCTAGAATGTTCTTCAGGTCCCCCTGGGTGAAGATTCTCCTCACAAGTGCTGGACAACTGTGTTTCATTTCTTATGTTCCTGGTCCTGACTGGAGTTTCCTATTTTTTTCCTTTGTCTTTTTTTCTCAACATGTGCCTGAGTCTGTGGTGGTGGGTTTTAGGGGTCTGGGAAAACCATGGCATTTGTTCTCTACTTATTGCTTCTTATAAAGTACTTCCTAGATTATGCAGTCTCACTATATCAGTTTATTCAATTTTTACCTGTATCTTTAATTTTTCACTTTCTCTGGCTCCTTCCCTAAAATGTAGAAATGCTCCCAGATTGCCCCTATCTTAAATAATTCTTTCCTTGGCCAAGATACTGCTATCCCTTGCTAGAGCCCATTTAGCTCTATTTCTTGAAAGAGTATTCTGCCTAGCTTTTGTCTCTTCCTCCCTTTCACTCACTCTTCAAAAGCCACAGTATTTTGGCTTTGGCTCCCACAAAACTACAAAACTTCTCACATTTGTTTTATCAAGTGCTCCTAATTGCTCACTTACAGTTTCCATTCTATGTGACCTCTCTCTAGCATAAGGTAGGTTGTTTACTCCCTGTTTCATGAAATTCTGCTTTCTGGATGCCTGAGACACCATTGCCCCACAGTTCTCCTGTTTCTGACCACTGTCCACTCCTTCAGTTTCCTATTTTCTAGTGTGGTCTCTTTGATCTTATTCTCTTGTCACTCTAGTCTACATAGTCATCCTCCCTAGATAATCTCTTGCAAATTGGTGGCTTTAAATACCATCTCTGTGTGACTTCCAAATCAGTAACACTAGTTCTGACGCATCTTCATGCCCAGAAGCATTTCCAGCAGACGCCTTCTTTCCTTGACTCCTTTCTCTCTTTACCCAAGTTAAACCTGAGACTACCGTTCCTCTCCCTGTTATAAATCTAACCAGGAGGTTAGGTTATCTAATTATGGTTATCTAATGGCTTCATGTTGCCCAGAAGTGAAGCCCAGACTCGGAATTCGGGGCCCTTCATGAGTCAATTCAAGTCCAATCAGTATCTCGAGAGCAGCTTCTCTTACCACAGCCCTAATGGCCAGTCTGCTGGTAGTTATGCCAGTATTCTTGAGTGTATCTGCCTCTGCCTCTTCACCCATGACATTTTGGGACACAGGTTATAGCTCAAGAAATATATACTAAATAAATGAATGGAGTATCTGCTCAGGTATCTGCTCAGCTATCGAACAGAATTCTTTTCACTCTTCTCAGCCTAGTTCTTGTTCTGTCACCTCCATGAAATCTTTCCTGATCCTTTCCCTGGAAACCATCTCTATTCCTTTGAGCTCCTATGGCATTGTTTTATTATATTAGTCCTATGCCACTTTATACATTTTTGTAGTCTTTCCAATGCCCATCATGGTACCTTATATCTAACAGGTGCTTATTAAATGAATGAAAGACTTAATTCAGTCTTTTTAAAACCATGTAACACAAAAGCCCTTGGGATATGAATTTCATGGGATCCCTAAAAAGCTTAAAAATCCAATTAATAAATAATTTAATATTTAGTAAACTAAAATTAAAAAGTAGACCTAGTTCTACTTTTTTTTAACACCACAGAAATGTTCCTAGAACCTACACAGAGCAGATTAGTATATGGATCTGACAAACGAACGGTAGGGTATTAAAGTAAAACCAAATAAAGGTAAGAGATTGGGGTAGTTTTCCATATTTTAGCAGTTGGTAACTTTCAACATAATCTGCCATTTAAACAATGTCATAATTTCATTTCTAACTCAACAGTTTGCTCTAATGTTTTAGGCTAATGGAACCCTAATACATTTAAAGTATTATGGCTAGATTAAGTATTAAAAATCATATTTGTCTACTATATAATAAGCATGGTCATTAAAAGATGTAATCAGCTTTAGGCTCACTGATGCTATGTCAATGTGTATGTAATTATGGCTTATGCTGACCTTATTTACCTCTATCATATGAATCTGTCAGCTGTTGAATAGAGTTCTTTGCAACTTAGCAGTGAGACACATTTCTAAAAGTCTTTAGGTTGACTGACTATATTTTCAACATACATGTAGTTGGTCTGCATATCAGGCGGTGACTTGGCATGAAGCCACAGGTGAGCTGTCATGCATGCATGCAGTGGGGAGGTGGTCCCCTGTCCACAGTTGTAGACCTAGGGTGGGTACGGGACAATTTGAAGAGTGTACTATTGTGGAGGAACTGGGAAGATGTGTTTTAATTTTGGGCTTTAGCTAGATTTCTGATGGCTACTAACAGAAAAACCTGCTAATGAGCAGGCCACTTGTGTAATTTTTTTTGTACTTAAAGTAAAATGTAAAATGTCAGGCAGCTATCCATGACCTACTCTAGGGAAAGGGAACAGCTAATGATTAGTCTTCTGTTTACAATTAAAGTCTGATTTCTTTTCCTAATTTTGGTTGACTTGCTATTGGTCCTCTGGACTCCTAATAGACCTTGTGGATTCTACATAGATTCTGCTTTGACTCGCAATTACCATGCCATTAAAGGACCTCCAAATGCTGCCCTTTAATTTTATGTTCATTTTCTCTAGGCTTTTTTTCTGTAATATACTTTTAGTTACCATGTCAGTTCTTTATAATCTTGTATTTGTTTTTTAGTGATGCACCACCCTCATTTTCCAATATAGCCCTTCTTTATTAAAAACAAACAAACAAACAAAAACAACCTAAGAAAATCACCAAAATGGCTGCATAAACTTTGGTGGAAATAAGTGGTATAAGAATGGACTAAATCGGGAGGAGACTGGCTTAACAATATGGGTTTGGTAACTAAATCCAGCCCTGGAATGAGCGGGTGACTACCTTGATCCCTTTGTGCTTAGCCTCCTAGTTTTAGTTGAAGAGGCAGACATTTTGTTTGTTTTCTAGAGGAAGGGCCTGTTTTGCACATTCTCCTGGAGTCTGTGCATGAACTTAATAGTCAGGTGGCTGAATAATGTATAGTCAGCCCCTATCCTTTCACCGTTCCTGGTATAGTCCTGAGGTTTTTACAAAAAGTCTCCCTTGCAGGGCCAGATTCTCTGAGCCTTCTTAGGTGATGGTTAGTTAAGCTGATAATGAGAGAAAATTAGGGGAGACTCCCCATGGCAGACAGGTCACAAATAAACATTCTAACAGTGACCTTTAAGGGGCCTACTCCAAACCCTCAAAGAATCACTCAAATAGTGACTAATTAAGACTTTTTCTGAAAGCAGCCTAAAAAATGACTTTAATATTTGGGATTTCAGAAGGGTAGAACACCTGGTATCTGGTGAGGCCTCCCAAATCACACTTGGTCTCCTCTAGCTCGGTAGAGTGGTAGCCCTTGACCCAAAGACCTTCAAAGGTCTGAAGGCTGTAGTAAGAAGCCAGGGTATGAGTCCTTAATGAATATCAATTCAGCACAGTAAGCAGTAATCACCATCAGGCTTTGAAGAAAGTGCTGAGTTACTTTTCCTTCTGCTTTCTCTTGGTGATTCAGGAGGGTAGAGGGGAAAAGTCATAGATATGGGTTACCCCAACCCATAAATAATTGAAAGAATATGAAATGCAAATTCAAATTCATTTCTTTTCATAACAACCACATTTAAACAGCTCATTCAACTGTGTTTGCCAGTAAATGGAGTGGAATTGGAATTGACAGGAGGGGTTTCTCTTGACTGTGCTTGAATATGCCAGCTGAGATGCAGAAATGCTTTCTGGTACAAAACAAAGAAATCAGAAAATGAAGGCAGTCATTCTGAGCTCCCCTACTTCTTTCTTCCTTTCCTGATGAAGCACCTAATGAAATGTGAAGTGGTCCAGGAGCTGAGAAGAATGCCTTAGTGTAATAATGGAGAGAGAGAAGTATTTGTTATAAATATGGGTCTGGGCTTCTTGGTGAAGTTATAAAACATACTTTCAGGCTGGGGATAAGGAAAGAGCAAGGCTCATGATCTGAGAACAAGGGAAATAGCCTGTAGGGAAGGCATCTTTCAATTACTAACATCTCCTGAGATTTAAGAACAAGACAGTTCCAAATCAGGTAAAAGCAGATGCAAACGTGACGGCATTTAAAAATATTAACTGATGTTTTTCTCTTTCTTTCTTCCCTGACTTTATTCTCCCCTTTTCTTCTATTGCCCCACCTGATTAAGTAAGTCCTCTAGGGTCATTGCCACAAGGGAGGGATGTGAAAATGTGTCAAAGAGAAGGAAGAAGTAGCTTTGGTTTCTAAAATCTAAGCCCTGGGAAGAATCCAGAAGATTTGAGATATAGGTAGAATTTGGTAGAATAGGGTTTGAGGAGAGAGAGTTTTCTCTTTGATTAAAGGAAGATTCCCTTGGGCCAGGGAGTGGAGGGGACTGCTTGGGGAAGGGAGGAGAGCAGAGATGTTGATGGGTGCTGGAAGGAGGGCTGTGTGCCCTGCGATTTGGACAGTTCCAGGGGGATGTGGTGAGACAGCCAGTCTTCAAAGACTGTGCACAGCTTTGCAGAAATTCCTGAGCCACAAAGTAGCACCCAAAGAACAAAGGGTTCCTGTGCCCCAGCAAGTGCCATGGAAGCTGGGGAGAGAGCCATTGGGCCCAAGGGGGCACAAAGGAATAAAGAACAGACACGTCATGGCTTCCTATGGGGACTAAACATGCTAGCACTGTCTGAGGTCTCCTTAGAATTTAAACACAACCCTGGGGAAAGAAGGTGGATTCTAAAATAAGTGAGACTGAATTTCTACCAGCCTGGAAGAATGTGGTATCAATACAGAAATAAAGTGAGTTAATATAAAAAGTAAAGAATTTATGAAAATAAAGAGTTGTAAACTACGATTTGTGCTTGCCATGAGTAGGGCCAGATCCAGGGTTTCTAAGCCTCTTGAGGAAGTTCATGGGAGACTGTTTTTTCCCTCAAACTAGAGGATAACCATTTTGAGGCACAGGCCATGACCCAGGCAGGGAATTGGTGGGCAAAGATGAGGTGGACTCTTGGGAGTAACCATGGAGTCTGAGGTGGATTGTGAAGAATTTGAGTTTAAGAGTGTCACAGGGTGCTTTAACCCTCAGGGACAGACTCAGAGAAGGTAACAGAGGGAAGAAGGAGAGGAGGAGGAGTTGAGGTGGGTAGAAAGCAGAAGGAGGGTGCCTTAATGGGATCCACAGAAGAGATTAAATTATTTGATATTCAGGAGAATCTTCTAGAAAGGAAAGGAGAAGTGAACTTCATGGCTCCACCACAGTTCCTGACAGTTAAGGCTGGTGGGGACAACAGATAAGTCCCAAGGGACACTTTTGGGGCTTTTTGGAAAGGCAGGTAGAATTCCCCTTTCCCAGAGCTGGCCCAGCATACAGCACACAAACAGGCACACAGCTTGCTGCAGGAGCCTGGGGCCCATGAGCTGGGGGAGACTGTGCCCTGTCTGCAGAACGCTGCCCAGCCTTGGAAGCGCAATGCTTTAAAAATAGTTCCAAGAATTTGGGAAACACAAGTTCCCCTCTCTTTCCTTTTCTTGTAGGATATAAGTGAACTTTTCATGGCAGACAATAGAGAACCACAGCTGATAATGACAAAACTAAGGTAGGGTTGAGGGGGTCTTGAGAAAGGAGAGACAGATTCAGATCTTGACTCTTGACTCTTGGCTTCTTGACTTATGAGACTTGAGAATCATGTGAGAATTGCTTCACCTCTTGCACCAGGCACCCTCCCAGACTCAGCTAAGGAGGAAGGGAGCAGACGGAGCTGGGGAACCCGCCAGCCACAGTACCCACCGTCTTGAAGCCAAACTCTGACATGAAATAGTCTTACCTGCGGCCAGACTCCCTCTGGTGGATGGGGCTGTAGATGCAGAAGGGAGAAGCTGAGGGTCTCCTAGATTAAGTGACCTCCAGTTCAGTGAGGCAAGAGATGTGCTCTGAAAAGCGGCTCAGCAACTCGAGCCCGAGGAAGCTAGTGCCCACTCTACCATGGGATATTTTACTTGAGGGAATTACTATTCTGAAAAACTAGTTTGGGACAGAGATCCAGTTTGCTGGGGGCACCTGGAGGAAGAGTAAGCTTCCTTTGCAGGAATGCAAAGACTTACTAGAACAACAAACGCAGTGAGACTCATTTTGCCCCAATGTTTATTTCTATTTCCATCTTTCTCACCCTGACAGGGCCTCCCCATCTGCTGTAGAATCTAGTCTCTGGTTTTTGTGTTTCCAAAGTCTAAATTTGTGCTAAACCTTCAGGAGCAAAGTTCTCATGGTGGAGGCAATGCTGACTAAGATTCGAGAATTTCCTCCAAGAGAGTCAGTAAAGGGCTCCCCTGGGCTGGTTAGCAAGGAAGAAAGGGGAGTAAAAGGGAGAAAGCCTAATTTTGGGGAAAAGGGATTTCCTGTGAAACCTGAAGGAAAAGAATGAAGGGTTCCCCTAAATGTTTTACACATTCTCTTGCACGTGAGAAGTGGTGCTGGCAGCAGGGGCAACTTTGGGCTCAATTTTTCAGGATTAGAACTGGACCCAACCTGGCAGGGCCAGTGTCTCTCTGCCCTTTCTAGTCTCATGGTGTGTGGCCTGCCAGTTGATGTTCTGAACGATCCCATTGCCTTTGGCTTTAGAATTTCAGAATTCCCTTATTATTATTTTTTAAAACATCTTTATTGGAGTATAATTGCTTTACAATGGTGTGTTAGTTTCTGCTGTATAACAAAATGAATCAACTGTATGTATACATATATCCCCATATCCCCTCCCTCTTGCGTTTCCCTCCCACCCTCCCTATCCCACCCCTCTAGGTGGTCACAAAGCACTGAGCTGATCTCCCTGTGCTATGCGGCTGCTTCCCAGTAGCTATCTATTTTCATTTGGTAGTGTATATATGTCCATGCCAATCTCTTACTTTGTCCCAGCTTACCCTTCCCCCTTCCCATGTCCTCAAGTCCATTCTCTACGTCTGCGTCTTTACAGAATTCCCTATTGTTAAATGGCATGGTTGCCTTTTGTTTGGTCCCACTTAGTTGCAAGGTTCAGAACAGTGTCTGAGGGATGATCAAAGTCCATGGGCTCCGGAACTGTTTCCACTTGCTTAAGAGGGTGTCTCTAGTATTCATCCATCCAAAGAACAGTTATTGAGGGCCTCTACGTGTACCTGGCACTTGTTTGGTCCTAGAAATCAGAAGGAAGCCCCCTCATTGCCTGGTGAAGGCAGATGTGAAAAGTGAGCATCAGACACTGTGACAAGTGCTAGGATAGATGTGTGTATTGGGGGCTTAAGCGGGGACATGATTCAGCCTTTAGGGGTTGGCAGGGGCTTCCCAGCTGGAGAAGCTTCCTAGTTGCTTTGGATTTTTTTAAGGAGGTGATTTTTGCAAGAGGATTCTAGAGATATTGATTAGAAAGTTGACATTAGTGAAAGGCTGAATCAATCCCTAGAATTTTCTGTCACAGACTTCTTGTGCTTTGAAGTAATTAAATGTATTTATGGCTTAGACAATGTTAGGTTTTCTGTAGCTTTCAGCCAAAAACAATCTTGACTGATACAATGTTCTTTGCCAATTTTTGTATTAAAGCATGTTGAGGAAAAAGTTGAAATTTTGCATTGTTCTAACTGTAATTACCATTCTTTTTTATTTGCATTATAATTTATGCAGGAAGAAAAAAAGCTGATTTTCTAACTCTAGGAAAATTGGAACAGACTTTCCTTCTTTTCTCTTTCTTTTTCTTTTTCTCCTCTCTCTCTCCTTCCCTCCCTTCTCCCTTCCTTTCTCTCTCTTTCCCTTCTTCCCTTCCTTCCTTCCTATTTGAATTATTTAAAATGTCAGTAAAAATCAGTGACTTAAATGTTACACTGATGAATTAAATTCATTTTTTATACAACAAATGAACAATGAGTAAATACAGTTTCCTGTAACAAGCAAATAAGCATACTTATTAATCTCAGTATTAAAGGTTTATATAATAATAAAATATTATTTATAAACTAGAACCTCACAGGAGAGCTTCTTGCAAATGACTTATCCAGGGTTCAATTTTATAATGTAAAGCTATTTATTAAGTATTAAGATGGTAAGAAAGCAACTTCACTCCAACCTGGGTAGTATTTTTATTCTTAATTTCTTTGAGTTTTAAATATCCTGAAGTTTCTTCCCTATCTTTATCTGAGTTTTAAATATAAGTACCTGAGTTTTAAATATAAGTATCTAAGTTTTAAATATAAGTATCAGAGTTTTAAATTTTCTTCCTTTTAATAAAATGTTAAAGCCTTGCTCAGTGATTCATTTTCTCAATATTCCTGCTATGAAAAGCTTGTGATTTCTGATTTTAACTTTACTTTTAATTAAAACTAAGTTTAAGAAATTGGGGCTTATAATTTTTGGGTCTGCTGGTAGTCATCATTTTCTCACTGATTTGAAAGGGGGTTTTAATGCTTTAAGATGTTAGCCCTCTGTCATATATGTTGCATTTTCCTCTATGTATTATTTGTATTTTAACCTTGCCATGATTTTTGCTTTATAGAATTTTTCTGTTGTTGTTGCATAATTTTTTGAATGCAAATAAGATCTTTTGTTTTTATCATGTCTGGCTTTTTTGTAAGTTTAAAGAGGCTTCCTTCAAACCAAGATTATAAAAATAGTTATACATATTTTCTTCTATTATTTTCATGGCTTCATGGATAACTTTAAAATATTTGACCTATCAAATTCATTTTTGGTATAAAAATTTAGGAATATAGGCATATTTATTTGGGAAATAGCAGTCTATTGTTTTAATAAAATTTACTGAGTTTATCTTTCTCCACTGCTTTGAAATGCCACCTTAACCTTACACTGAACTTTCATACCTCCTTGATTCTATTTGTGGAATTTATATTTGATTTCACTCATCTGTTTGTCTATGAGAGTGTTTACCACTCTCATTTTAAAAACGACTGTGACTTTAAAGACATTAAAATAATTAGTAATACAAGTTCTTGCAAATTATTTTACTTTTTAAGAAACGTCTTGGCTCTTCTTGCATTTTTATTCTTTCAGATTGATTTTTAAAAATAGTATTTACTATCCCAAGCACTTCATTTATTTGGGTTTTTTTTCTGTATTGATTTTTCAGGAAAACAAATTACAAAAGTAATATATGATTGCTCTAACAAAGTCAAACCATATAGACAGGTGCAGAATATGCCTTGACAACCTCCCTCTCCTCCTCTTCACTTTTTTTTTTTTTTGGCCACACGGCATGTGGGATCTTAGTTCCCTGACCAGGGATCAAACCCGCACCCCCTGCATTGGAAGTGTGGAATCTTAACCACTGGACTACCAGGGAAGTCCCTCTTCCTCTTTAACAGCACAGCCCAGAGGTAACTTCTATTTGCTCTGTGTTGCGTATCCATCCTTTCGTACTTTCTCGCATTCTTAGGTACAAACTCATTTCGTGAAGAAGTGCCCTCAAAATATCGGTGCTCTTTTGGCTACAATTTCCCAATAAATATTTGGAAAGACATATTTTCTTTCACATTTCTGGCTTTCAAATCATAAAATGCCTCAGCCTTTCAGATTTTTTTAAAAATACATACATTACTCATCTACATCACAGACATTGCCCGAGACAGTTCATGATAATAAAACACATTTTGAATATATCTTATCATGGTATTTCTCAAAGTGTGTTCTATAAGACACAGATCCTGTAAGATACTCTGCAAGGAAGATAAGTGTTCCTTGGGCAAATGAGTTTGGGAAACACTAAGTGGTATATTTTCCTTTTGAATATTTGTAATGTAAGTCAACGTATTAGAAACTCTTAAGTCTTATAATAAAGGTTTAACTTTGTCTGATTCAGTGTTTTCCAAACTTATTTAATCAAGGAAACTACTTTGTCTATTGACAGGATATTCATAGAACACAGTTTGGGAAATACTGAGTTACGTGGATTGACCCAGCTATACACTGGGGGTGGGGTAGTAAAGAACCTAGAATAACTGCCAGGGCTCTGGCTTTGATAAATGGATGGTTGGTGTTGTTACTTACTGAGATAAAGAATGGAAGTGGAGGATCAGTTTTGGACATATTGAGTTTCAGTGCCTGTGGGAGGCTCAAGTGGAGATGTTTAGTAAGCTAAGAATATACAGTCTGGAACTCAGGTGAGAGGTCAGAGCTAGAGAATGATGGGTTTGGAAGTTTGCTTCGGATTAAAGTGTGTTGTCTAAAAAGACCCATTTAAAATGCACATATATTACCTAGGAAGGGTAAGCATTAAATTATTAATATGTATTATATTATCATATTAGTTTACTATCATTTTAAAGCAGAGAGCAGACCCCTGTAGGAATGGTAATCAGAAATGGTGAATTTTGAGTGGAGGGTGGGCAAAGAAATAGTCTGAAGTGATTTCTAGCCCTTTAGAACCTGGGGCCTTTTTTTAAGGCTAAATTTTTTTTTCAAATTTCCCCCACTGCCCCACACATTTCTACTTTTAATATTTTTTGTGAGAAAATTTGCCCTGACTGAAACTAGTATGAATTAACTTTAAGAGAAATCAGTACAAATTTATTAAGAGGTATATTTATTCAGTTTACTGACCGTGGCAGTGTGCATATGGGTTTCTGATCTTCCTGTTACTCCTGTGTTTCCAGGCTAAGATGAATTTAAGGACCCTTGACTTTCAGTTTTGGATAAATGCTGTGTTCTCCCACTTATTCAGGTTCATATCAAGTTCAAATGAGAAGCCAAGGGAAAGGAAGATGCTAGGATAATTTTCAAGTCAGTCATCTGAAATCTTTTCGGCCTGGGTCTGTTTTAACCAATACTGAGCTCTTAGCCTAGCTTCCCCATAACTAACTAGGGGACCTCAGAGAAACCTCGCTGCCTCCTTTACCTTAACTATCAAAACAGAATAATAGCAATAGCTTTTCTCGCCCCCCCCCCCAGGGCCTTTGTGCAGAAGTCAGTAAGATAAATAGTTGTGAAAGTGAGTGGGAAGGTTAAAAGTGCTCTTAAATGTGAGGTATTTTCATGGCTGCATTTTAATATGGCTCATCACTAGGTATCCTGAAGGTTACAGTTCCCTGGGAGGGGGTTTAATCATCCAGGCTCACCATAGGGTGGACTCCATTTAACCAGTGTGTTCTAGTTGATTAGGTTATTGTGTGTAGATTGCAGGAATTTCAAGCTCTACTCCATCTTTTTCCTTTTGATATAATTTTAATGAGATTTTCCCCATTCTTTTATTGCATGGCAGGCTACCACTAGAACAAATATAAAGAAGTTTTTAAAAATGCAGAAAACAGGAGGGCTGGGGAGATGGAAAAATGCAGGGGGTAAGTCAGGGGATGAGGGTGGAAGGCTGTTCTCAGATCTGCACTGGTCTCCTGATGACTTTAAAATTCCTGGGGGCACTTCCTTATGTGTCAGGCACTCTGAAAGATAAGAGAGGAAACCCAACTAAGGCCACAGAGAGAAATGTCTTTTTTAATTGTTTAAAGAGTGACACATTCCTTCCAAGAAGCTTCATCACCAGGCCCAGGAATCCAGTGCTTTTCTTTGTATTGTACAGGCAAAACCTGCCTAGTCCAGAATCTTCGCACACAATGGCCTCTAGTGTGTTTCTTCTCTGAGCGGGCAGTTTTGTGGGAAGAACATATTTTTTTTTACTAGACCAATCCAGGTAACACTTAAAAGCCATTTATCCTGAGTTGAGGTAGTTATTTTTATTAACTGAGTCCCCTTCATTGAATACTAGTAACTGTCACTGACCTGTGTGTCACTAACTAGCAAGTCACTTCATCCCTAGGGCTTCATTCATTTTCTTCTCTTGGGAAGGAGTGTGTGTTGTGTGTCTGTGCATGCGTGCACGTGCACGTGAGTGTCTGTGTGTTGAGGTGGGGGGCAAGACCAGGGCAAGTATCTGATATATGCCAGGTGGATCATTGAGATCAACTAATCCAATAACCCTGGTAGGCATTAGTTCTGCCATTTCACAGACAAGATACAGAGAGATGGAGTAACTTTTTAAGGTCAACATCTAGAGCAGTTAGGCTAGAATTTGAACCCATGTCTGATTCTTGGACAAACTCTTCCCGCTGTACTAAGTTGTCTTTGGCTTGCTTCAGAGGTAAAGAAGTTTCTACTCACTTTTCCACTCTGGAGTGGCTGCCTGGAGGTGGGTCCCCAGGAAAGAGCAATGTGAATTAGTCTCTTTTATTTGAGGCAGTAAAGGATGGGGGAGTGGGTCATATAAGCCGTGTATCTGCCTTCCCTTGTTTAGAAGATCTCCTCCACCAAGCTTTCCAATTTTACTGTCCTATGATTTTTCTGGGAGTGAGTCATGAGTCTCTGAAAGAAGGAAGAGAGGCAATGAAATATTTATGGAGCACAGAGAGGACTCCCTCCAAGCCTGAACATCCAAGATTTGAAGAAGAAATCACAAATGATCTAGAGAATCCCCTCAACATTTCGTAAATTTATTTCTATGCAGTAGTATTTTTGGGGGGCTAAAAAATACTGGGAACTAAGCAGAGTCCCTTTTCTTAAAGCATGACAGTCTGTCCCTGGGATAAGTTACCATATTTTCTGTCATTTGGGAACTAATGCCTTTCAGCCTCTGATCCATATCTATGCCAAGAACAGCATGGAGTAGAGTGTGGCCAAAGGAGTGGGCAAGGTCTGCCACTGTAGACATCATTATGACACAAGGGGACATAATGGACCTGGCTTGGGAGAGCCATAGCAATTAGGACCTATGGTGGGGGGTGTGGAAACTATGTTTACAGTGTCATTGTCTGTTTTTGTTACTGCTTGGGGACAGTGATTTAGTGATTTCTTTCAGGACAGAAATTACTCACTATAATTTGACTAACTTTGCTCTGCCAATTTTCCTATTAAAGCATTTTATAGCTGCCAGCACTGGAACTCCATCATCAGCCTACATCCTCTTGAGGTGTTTGGGAACAAAGAATCCCATTCCCCTGGCTCCAGGCTCTAGATCAGTGGTTCTGAATCCTGACTGTACATTAGAATCCCCTGAGGGGCTATTAAAAATACTGATGGCTGGGCCCCATCCTAAGAGAGTCTGAGTTAATTGGTCTAGGTGGGACCCTCACATTGATATTTTTCAACAGCTCCCCAAGTGAGCCTAATGAGCAGCCAAAATTGGGAACTGCTGCTCTGGATGGTCGACTCATCCTACATAACCTGTCAGCTGGATTCTCTGTAGCTTCTAGAGCTGTGCAAGTACATTGGTGCCTTTGTGTGAATTAGAAAAAAATGTCCCTCTGCCTGTACATGTTAGAAAAATGTGCTACTTCTTCTGAATTGACAGGCTCCATGGGCTCCATGGACACATGGCTTGGTGAGCACAGTATACAGTCTTCACAATGCTGTAGGTTAGTCCTGGTGGCCTCCAACCTTAGGTTCCTCTTCAAGTCTCCTGGTTTGGCAGAGTTCCTTTTCTAAGGGTCTCTCCTGGGTCTTAGCCTTAGGGCAAATCTTATCTGTTAAAGAAATAGAGAAGGAACACTTCTAAAATGGCAGTTTGAGGAGCTCCACTGATCTTCTCCTCAGCTACAAATCTCTAACCGATGAAACATTAAATAAACAACCATTTAAAGTTTCTGGAAATTTTCCTAAGGGTACATAGCAAATGGAAAAACATTTATTTGAGAAAAATCTACTAAATCGCTGTAAGAACAATGAATCTGTGGCACATGAGCCATGGGCCATCCCTCCCCTCCCAGCTCTGTGTGATGGAAATTCTACTCTAGGTGGGGGTAGCCAACAAGGGCCTCCACTTCTGCCAGACCCCAGTCTAGGTCTATAGTTTCTTCCCTGGAGGAGCAAGCTGCCAGAATTTCTCATCCTCCATCCCTGGCTTCAGGTTGCAGAAGCTCTAACTCAGGCAAGTCAAGAATAGTGGGGCTTTTACCCCTGCTCATTCATAGGTTCAAGTTTCCATGTCAGGAGAAGCAAGCCAAGAAGATCAGGGCTACTGTTCTCTCCCAATGGCCCACTCACAAAGAAGGGATATCACTCCAGAAGAAGCAAACCCCTGTCACTGTCCCAATTCAAGAGCAGTGGCACAGGTTTTGCCAGAGAGAGAGAGGCTGTAAGAACAGAGAGCTCCATAGTTCTCCCTAAGAGCATTGATTTTATTTGGAATAGAGTGTGGTAAAGTTCAAACCTAAGGGTGCTATCAAAAACAATGGACTTCTCGGAATTCCCTGGCTGTCCAGTGGTTAGCACTCAGTGCTCTCGCTGCTGGGGCCCTGGGTGGTTTGATCCGTGGTTGGGGAACTAAGATCCCACAAGCTGTGTGGTGCGGCCAAAAAAAAAAGTACAGATTTTTGGTAGTATATAATTATGAGGAGGTTGGTAATTCCATGATAGCAACAAGTTAAATTGTAGAACAGCTGGAAGTATAACTGAAAGAATTATAAAAAGAGACAGTTAAAAGAGCCCTCCTGGGATTGAAACAAGCTTCAGAGGCTGACCTCAAATACTGTCCTTGCAAAGAGGTCTGACTTTAATTGGATTGGGCTGTGGAGCAATTTGTGACACAGGGTATTGATGAACATAATAGAAAAATCAGCTAGCAGTTTGTGGAGGCTAAGAGTTGGGTGTGATACAAACAGAGGCAGATGACTAGGAAGCTAAAAAAGAGACCAAAGAAGGAGACAATTAAAGAGAGTCCTGGTAAAACAACTGTCACTTAACAGTTGTTGTAAACAACCGTTACAGGGTGACTGTAAGTGTGTCTGACACTGCAACAGTGTGGGGGAAATAGCTGCACACTGTGGGGGAAATAGACTTCATAGAAATAGTCAAGTCACTGAACAAATAAACAAGCAAACAACAATAAAAACAAGACCCAGAGAGGGGTTGGTGGAGAGTCAATATGCAGAGCCACTACAATCTATTATCTGAAATGTCCAGTTTTCAAAGAAAAATGATGAAATGTGCAAAGAAAAAGGAAGGTGTGATTCATTATGCAGGAAAAAAGAGCAGGCAACAGAGAGAGCAGGCAACATCTGGGTTTTGAGAGAACCCAGATGTTGGACTTAGCAAAGATTTTGAATCAACTATTATCAATATGTTTAAAGAACTAAAGAAAATAGTGGTTAAAGAAGTAATGGAAGGTACAATGACAAGATCTTATCAAATAGGAAGTTTAAATAGAAATTATATAAAAAGAACTAAATGGAAATTCTGGAGTTGAAAGTACAATAACCAAAATGAAAAATTCACCAAGAGGGGCTCTGCAGTAGATTTCAGATGGAAGAAGAAAGGATCAGTGAACTTGAAGACAGATTGATAGAGATTACACAATCTGAAGAACAGAGAACAAATAATATTGAACTGAGCTTCAGAGAAACATGGATACCATTAAGCACACTAACACATGCAAAATGGGAAATACTAGAAGGAGAGGCAAAGAGAAAGGGACAGAAAACATATTCAAAAGAATAATGGCTTTAAATTTCCCAAATTTGATGAAAAAGATCAATCTACACATCTAAGAAGCAGTGAATTCCAAGTAGGATAAATAGAGGGATCTGCACCAATACACATTGTTGTAAAAATGTTGAAAGCTGAAGACAAAGAAAATTCTGAAAGCAGCAACAGGAAAAATGACATGTCATATACAAGGGAGCCCCAATAAGATTTACAATTGCTTTCTCATAGAAACAATGGAATCCAGAAGGCAGTGAGATGACGTACTCAGTGCAATAAAAGAAAAAGTCAACCAAAAATAGATCCAGCAAAATTGTCTTTCAAAAATGAAGGATATTTCCAGACAAACAAAAACCATTTGATATTAGACACATCTTAAGAGCAATGCTAAAGAAAATTGTTAAGGTTGAAAGCAAGTGACCAGACAGTACTTCAATTCTGCATAAAAAGATAGTGTACTGAGAAAGGTAAAAGTTATTATGTAGGTAATTAGAAAAGACACTGTAAGTGTGTTTCTTCTCCTTCCTTCACTTAACTAATTTAAAAGCAGTTGTATAAATTATACATATACTGAATTATGGGGCCTATAACATAGAAAGATGTAATATAACAATAATAGTGCAAAGAAGGTAGGTGGGAGAGAAGTTGTATTGGTGTAAAATGACACCATATGATAATTCAAACAAAAGGAACAAATGAAAAGAACTGGAAATGATAAAAATTGATGGAACAAACTCTATAAATATATACTTGCTCTCATTTATTCTCTCAGCTTCTCTAAAAAACATAAAATTATATAAAGTAATATAACAATGTATTTTGGGGTTTGGAACATATAAAACGTAATATGTATAACAGTAGTACAAAAAAGGGGAAATGGAAATAAAACTATATAGGAGCAATATTTCTGTATCTCACTGAAATTGTTAGTATAAATCTAAAGTAGATTCTGATAAGTTAAGATGTATATGATAAGCCTTAGAGCAAGCACTAAAAAAACTAAAACTAAAAATGTAGTGAAAAACATTAAAAATTAAGATATTACACCAGACAGTGTTTATTTAATGTAAATGAAAGGAGTAAAGAAGGAACAGGAACAAAAAAAGTGGCAGATGTAAATCCAAACATATCAACGATAGCATTAAATCAGAATGAATTGAACAATAGAATCAAATAGCAGAGATTGTTAGGCAGGATATAAAACAAGATCCAGCTCCGTGCTGTATATAGGATCACACTTTAGGCTCAAGATACAAGTAAGTTGAAAGTAAAAGGATGGAAAAATTTATGTCATATAAACAGCAATCACAAGAAAGCAGGAGTAGCTATACTAATATCAGACAAAACCGACTTTAAGACAAAAAAAGGTACTAGAGAGATAGATGGACATTTTAAATTATGTTCAATTAAACATAATTATGTTTAATTAAAGCACATATTTTAATGATAGAAAGATCAGTATATCTGTTGAGGGGCTCAACAGAGCCCCAAAGTATATGAAGCAAAATCTGACAGAATTGAAATTTCAACAGTAGTAGTTGGAGACTTCAATTCCTCACTTTCATTAATGGATAGAACAGTAAGCAGAATAAATAATGAAATAGAAGATTTGAACAACACCATAAACCAACTACCCCTACTAGACTGCAGAATACTCTGTCCTGCACCAATGGAATGCACGTTTTTCTCAAATGCATGTGGAACATTTTTCAAGATAGACGACCTGCTGGGCTATAAAACAAACTACAACAAATTTAAAAGGAATAAATCATATAGAGTACGTTTTCTAAACGGAAATTAGAAATCAGTAACAATAAATATATATATGTATATATATGTGTGTGTGTGTATATATATATAACTGAATCACTTTACTGTATATCTGAAACTAACATAACATTGTAAATTAACTATACTTCAATAAAAAAATCAGTAACAGAAAGATATATGAAAAATTCACAGATACAGATTAGATAACACACTTGTAAATAACAAATGGAAATTAGAAAATACTTCGAGATGAATGAAAACATAACATACAAGAATTATGGGATGCATCTAAGGTAGTGCTTAAAGAGAAATTTATAGCTTTAAATGCTTATATTAAAAAAAAATCTCAAATCAATAGCCTAACTTTATACCATAAGGAGTACGAAAAGAAGAGCAGAAGGAATATATAGAGCAGAGATAAATGAAATAGAGAACAGAAAATCAATAGAGACAATCAATAAAACCAAAAGTTGATTCTTTGAAAAAAGATAAAAAGATTGGCAAAGCTCTAGCTAGAGTGATCAAGGAGAGAAGATTCAAATTATTAAATCAGGAATGGAAGAGGGAACATCACTAGCAACCTTAAAGAAGTAAATATTATAAAAGAATACTATAAATAAACTTAGGTCAACCAATTAGGTAACTTAGATGAAATGTACATATTCCTAGAAAGGCACAAACTACTGAACTGACTGAAAAAATTAGGTAATCTGAGTAGAACTATGGCAAGAAATGAGATTAAATTTTAAAAATCCTCACAAAGAAAGCCTAGGTCCAGATGGCTTCACTGGTGAATTCTATCAAACATTTAAAGAAGAAGTAATACAAATTCTCCAAAACTTTTCCAAAAAATGGAAGAAGAGGGAAAGATTTCCAACTCATTCTATGAGACTAATATTAAAAAAAAGATATAAAAAAAGAGACAAAGCCATCAAATGAAAACAAAAACCTACAGACCACTATCTCTATTGAATATAGGCACAAAAAATTTAACAAAATACTAGTAAACCAAATTCAGCAACATAACAAAAGAATACAATGGGATTTATCCCAGGAAAGGAAGATCAGTTTAACATCTGAAATCAATTAAAGTAAGTAGAATAAAGGACAGAACCCACATGGCTGTCTTATAAGATGCAGAAAAATTATTTGACAAATAATTATTTGACAAAATTCAACACCTTTTCATGATAAAAACACTCAAGACACTAGGAATGGAGGGGAACTTCCTCAATGTGATAAATAATATCTATGAAAAACAAATCATATTTAATGATTACAGACTGAATGTTTCTCTCTAAGATCGGGAAAAAGACACGGAGGTCCACTCTTGCATTTTTAAATTATAAATACATACATACATACATACATACACAAAGACAGAGTGATAGAGAGATTATTATGAAGAATTGGCTCACTTGGTTATGGAGTCTGAAAAGTCCCAAGATCTGCAGTCAGCAAGCTGGAGACTTAGGAGAGCAGATGGTGTAGTTCTAGACTGAAGGTCTGAGAAGCAGGAGAGCTGATGGTGTGAGTTACAGCCTTAGTCTGAGCCTGAAGGCAGGAGAAGACCAATGTCTCAGCTCAAAAACAGTCAGTCCCTTCTCAAAGACAGTCAGGTAGAAAGAGTGAATTCTCCCTTACTCAGCCTTTTCTGTTTTATTCAGGCCTCCAATGCATTGACTAAGGCCCACTCATACTGGGGAGAACAACCTACTGTATTCAGTCTACTGCTTAAAATGTGAATCTCATCTAGAAACACTCTCACAGGCACATCCAGAATAAGGTTATCCAACTATCTGGGTGCCCCATGGCCCAGTCAAGTTGACACAAAAATTAACCATCATGAAGGTTTTCTTCCTGGCTTGCAGACTGCTGCCTTCTTGCTGTGTCCTCACATGGGAGAGAGGGAGTGAGCAAGAAGGGTGGGTGGAGAGTGCTCTCTGGTGTTTATAAGATCACTGACCCTATTGGATCAGGGGTCCACCCGTACGACCTCATTTATCCTCAGTTATACCCTTACTCCAAATACAGTCACACTAGTGTTTAGGACTTCAACATATGAGTTTTGGGGGGGGACACAAACATTAAGTCTATAATGCTGCCAAACAAATTATCACAGCTTTGCAGCTTAAAACACACCCATTTATTACCTCACAGTTCTTTAGGTCAGAAGTACAGGCAGGCTCAACTGGATTCTCTGTTCAGGGCCTCACAAGGCTGAAGTCAAGGTGTTGCAGGGCTGGGGTCTCACCTGGAGGCTGTGGGCAAGAATCTGCTTTCAAGCTCATTCAGATTGTTGGCTAAATTCAGATCCTTGTGGCTAAAGGACTGAGGCTTCACTTTTTTTCTGGCTGTTGCATGAGAGCTTTTCTCAGCTCCTAAAGAGCACCTATATGCCTTGGCATGTGGCCTGCGCTGTATTCAAAGCCAGCACTTAACACTTCAAATGTCTTACTTCATAAGTAAAATAAAATTCCAAAAAACCCAAAAACCAAAAAACACAAACAAAAATGTCTTCTGCTACCAGCCAGAGAAAACTCTTTGTCTTTAAAGGTCTCATGTGATTAGATCAGGCCCATCCAGATAACCTTCCCTTTGCCATATAAGGTAACATCATATCATCACGGGAGTCATATCTCTCATTCAGAAGGGAGGCGATTGTTCAAGGGTGAAGGTCATTGGGGGTCATTCTTAGAATTATGCCTATCACACTCACAAAAGAAATTCTGCCTGTGAATGACAGCTGAAGTTTCATCCTGCTTGTGCTCTTCCCTTCCCACCTGCCAGTTGATGAGAACTTCCTCCTGTGCCCATGGTCTTCCCTTTGTGACTGCCTGCACTATGGGTTTCAGACTTGCTTATCCAGCCACCACATTTGTGTAAGTCAGTTCCTTGTAAAAAATATTTTAATAACTACATCTCCTGTTGGTTATACTTCTCTGATTGAACCTGGGCTGATACACTTCCTTTTAGGTTTATGATGATTAAATGAGTTAATATATAGAAATATGTTAGAAAAGTCCCCGACTCATGGGGCTCCTACTAAGTTCTATGTAAGTGTTAGTTGATGTTATTATTATCCCTCATATAGGTTTTTAAGATTCCTCTGTTTTGTGGTATGTACATCTAGACTGTGGCTTCCATGAACATGTATTCTCCACTATGTTATCTGTTCCTTTAGTGAGGGGTGCTCAGATTGTCTCTAAGGGCCCACTACAGTTACCTGTGTCCTTGTACACATCCCCTGGGCTTGCAGTTTTTGCTGGGCTCTATGGGGGCTCTGGGGGCATCTGTGCGTTAGCAGTCAGCCAGAGATATGTTGGAGACTTATCTCTACCTTTCTAAGCTTCTCTTACTTCTAATATTGCCTTGTTCTAGCTGGTTTACTGCCCAACTTGAACCCAGACCACCACCTTCGGCAGGTAAAGCTGAGGGTTTTATTACTTGAGCTGGGGATACCCTTAGGCAAGAAAGCCAAGAGTCACTGAACTTACCCAATGCAGTGACAGTTTTCATGAGTAAACACTTCTCAAGTTTTTGTCTATCTTTGGCTACTTTCCAGTGACCTGAAATGGTTGTTTTTGATAAGGTTGTCCAGTTTTATACTTATTTCTGTGGAAGTGACTCTCCTGATCTTCTCACACTACCATTACTAGAAGGCAAATCTTGGGACATTTACTTCTGGAACCCGGTCACCATGCTGTAAAGAGGCATAGGGACCATCTGGAGATGCCGCGTGTGGGTGCTCTGGCCAACAGCCTCAGCTGGGATCTCAGATGACAGGCAGCACCCACCTCCGGATGTGAGAGTGAGTGTGCCTTTCTTTCTATGGGTCTGGGCCCAGCTGCTGAGTCACCCACACTGTTGAGTTGTCCCAGATGAGTTCCCAGACACTGTAGAGCAGAGACAAGATACCTCTGCTGTACCTTTTCCAAACCCCTGACCCACTGAATTGGTGATATAATAAAATGATGTGTTTTCCCTCTAAATCAGAGGTGATGGTTATGTGGTGGTAGATAATTTGAGTAGCTTAGTATGGCAATTGGAATACTTTTTGTAAAATAGTGGGCATCTGAGGATAGAACTGTAGCCTCCTTTTCTAACATCGTTTAATAAGGAAATCAGATTCCGTTTGCATGTTTCACTTACAGCATTGTATTCTGTATAGAATCTTCCTGCTTGCTTTGAGAGTTATATTTCCACTCTGAATGTTTGATGCATAACACAAATCCTAATTGTTCTCGATACTGTGGAAAAATCCAAAGGAAGAAAAGATGTTTTTGATTATTTGTAAAACATCTCTATTTTGCTGGGAAGGATTACTCCAAAATTCAAGTCTAATTTTTGCCCTGTAAGACATATTATAGTAAAGAAAGTATTGGGCTATGAAACCAGGAAACCTGGACTGGAGTCTGGTTGCATGACCCCAGACCAGTGACACCAGTTCCAGAAGCCTCATTATTGTACTAGAAAATAAAAGTTTTTTGACTGGACAATTTTAAGAATCCTTCCAGTGTCAACATGTAAGATTAGCTCTGAAGACCCAATAACTTCTTAAATATTCCTGCCTTTTGGACAGAGTTTGGCACTATCTTCCAAAATTTAATATTAGCACATCCTCCAGTCCAAGAGTTTCACTTTTGCATATCTAGTCAACGAAAATACTTGAATATGTTCACAGGATAGTTCAAGGTGTTCATTATAGTGTTGTTTGTAATAAGAAAATGTTTAGAAACAGCCTTAACTTGATAGGGAAATGACGCAAGAAATGGTGATACATCTGGTTGTTCAATGCTGTGTAACAATTAAAAAGCATGAGATGTGGACTCTAGAAAAATGATACAGATGGACTTATTTGCAAAGCAGAAATAGAGGCACAGATGTAAAGAACAAATGAATGGATACCAAGAGGGGAAGGAGGGTTGGGATGAACTGGGAGATTGGGATTGACATATATACACTACTATGTATAAAACAGATAACTAATGAGAACCTACTGTGTAGCATAGGGAACTCTACTCAATGCTCTGTGGTGACCTAAATGGGAAGGAAATCCAAAAAAGAGGGGATATATGTATATGTATAGCTGATTCACTTTGCTCTACAGCAGAAACTAACACAATATTGTAAAGCAACTGTGCTCCAATAAAAATTTTTTAAAAAAGCGAGAATAAAAAAAATAAACTATTAATTGGGCTGACCCAGAAAAAAAAGCATGAGAGAGGTATATAGGTACCAATGTAGAACTCTCGTCAGTATATAATGTTAAGCAAAAACACAATTGCAGCAGGACACAGTTAGGAGGGTTCCTTTTTTGTAAATTGGAACAAACCCAAACTGTTTACTTGTGTATATACTGAAGGATTAGAAGGAAACAACAAATGTTGTGAGTTGCTTTTTGTCTTTGGTCATTTCCCGGCGATCAGAAATGATTGTTTTTAATACAATTTTATACTTAATTCTGTGGAGGGTTGCCCCGACTTCTTCTTGCCTTGGGGAGGGGGAGTGAGATGGGAGGGGACTTGGGATATGAAAGAGTGTTCATGGTTTAGACATTTCTATATTTAAATTTTTTATGGGAGCGTGTTCATGTATTTCTTGTGTAATGAAATGCATATATACAAGTTTATCATCCGTTGTGAATTTCCTTGCTACTTTCTGAAACCAAAGTTTTGGTTCAGAAAAAAGAATTTCTAAATGTCCATGAAGTTCCTATTTTCGTATTTTGCCTGGGAGGAAAAAACAAAACAGGAGCAGCTGCCAGGGTCGAGAGCATGTTGCCAGTTGAGTAAAACAGCAGGGGGACCTGCTGGTGACCAGATTTGCCCACTCCATGCAGGTGCCACTGCCATTAATAAGAATTACTATTTACTTTTTTGAAAAAAAGTTGGGAGATGTGGGACTAATATAAATTGTCTGTCAGTAATAAAAAGGAAATAAATATGTTCCAGTTACTGAAATGAGTTCACACTCTAGTTCACTCTCCCTTTGACTACCACTTTTGTTGCTAGACTTCAAAGTACAAGACCTAAACACTGCTGGGTAGAGAGAAGGAGCAATCCCAGTGAAGTTCATGCTGGTGTTTAATTAAACTATAATATGTAGTAAAATAAATTAAACATTGGTGAAATTACAAGTAACACTGAGTGTGAATTGGGATGTTTTAAAATGATGGATTCATGAGAGTATTTTATCTAGACAAACTGAAAATGTCCCAACCTCACTGTTTTTTAATCCTTTCTTGAAAGCACTTTTGTGCAAGTTACCTTTGTTGAAGAAACGTTGTCAGAGATTGAGAGAATTTAATTAAGAGTTATAGAAGCCAAAGGTTGTAAATGAAAGAAAATATAAAAACACACTTTAGAATTGGTTCCTAGATATTATATTTTAATATATTACTATTTTTAATATATTATATTACTATATCAATAATTTTAAAATATATTTAATATTTTGTTACCTTTGCTTTGTTTCATGTTTAATAGACAACAAAAATAGGTGCCCTTATGAATTAATATAACTGTTATTACAACATCTTCATTTATTTTTCTATCTACCTACTAAAGATGAACCACTGTATTTGTATTTGTATTGGTACTAATATCTACATACTTACCACTGGTACCCACTAGGGGTCAGGCTACTTACACCATGGAAGTACCGATTGTAGGACGGGTGTTGTTGCTGTGACAGGCGGAGAAAAGAATTCCTTTATTTTCAGTCACATTACTCTACTGCGCTCTACGGCGGAAGAGGGTAGTTTTTCCTCATCTGGCACATAATCAGTTGTTCAAAAAATGGATGCTGCTGTTATTACCAAAAATATTTGCCTCATTTTCTAATGTCAAAGTAGTCAATTTCTAAGATTTCTTCTTATTAAATTTTTTTCTTTATCCTTAAGATGAGCAGTTAGAAAGAGATATTATCTTTAAACTTTTCTTTTGAAAAATTTCCCCCCTGAAAGATTGTGTGTTAATTAAACAAATATTTGAGCAAGAAATTTACTGTGCGAGGGGGTTGGGGAACAGAGGTGAAATAGAGATGGCGTCTTCTTTCAACAACACCACCAATGATAACAACACCACCACCACAAACTTCTGATCCAGTAAGAGAAAAGACATATTTGCCAAGAACTAGATTCAGGGCAGTATGTGATCAATAATCTAAAAGCATATAAATATGAGTCATGTGATACGGGGTTGTTTGGTGGAAAATATGTGCTTTTAAGTCTGACAGGCAAAGGTTTCATTCAAAGAATTTCTTTGAAGATAGAAGCCATGTGCACTGTTGGTGGAATGTAAATTGATGTAGTCACTATGGAAAATGGTATGGAGGTTCCTCAAAAAATTAAAAATTGATCTACCACATGATCCAGCAATTCCACTTCTGGGTAGATAACTGAAGGAATTGAAATCACTATCTTGAAGAGATATCTGCATCTGAATGTTCACTGCAGCGCTATTCACGATAGCCAAGATGTGGAAACACCTAAGTGTCTGTGGATGGATGAATGGATAAAGAAGATGATATATATACACACACACAAACACATACACACACATATATACAATGGAATGTTAATCAGACTTGAAGAAGAAAATCCTGCTATTTGTGACAATATGTATGATCCTGGAGTACATTATGCTAAGTGAAATAAGCCAGACACAGAAAAACAAATACTGTATGATCTCACTTGTATGTGGTCTCTAAACAATTGAACTCATAGAACCAGAGAGTAGAATGGTGGTTACCAGGGGCAGGGGGGGTGTGGGGTAAATGGGGAGATGTTAGTTAAAGGGTACAAATTTTCAATTATAAGATGAATAAGTTCTAGAGACCTAATGTACAGAGTGGTTACTATAGTTAATAATGTATACTTGAAATTTTCTAAGAAAGTAGATCTCAACTGTTTTCATCACAAACCCAAAGATGGGAATACATAAGGTGATGGATATGTTAATTAGCTTGATTGTGGTAATCATTACACAATGTATGTGTGTGTGTGTGTGTATATATATATATATATATACACCAAAATATCAATTGTACACCTTAAATATATGCCACCTGTATGGTCAACCACACCTCAAGAAAGTTGGGAAAAAACTGAGTCTCAAGATAATAATACGTGCCTTGTAGGATTGTATGGGGATTAAATGAGATAGTTGTAAAACAACGAACAGAACTATAGTTTGTTGCCTTTCTTCATCTGAATGTCAAGGTTTGTTTTTGTCTGACCTCGTGCAAAAAGGAGGAAATGTATTTGAGAAAAGATGCTGTTTGCCTTACTATGGGAGTTTAGAAAGAAAATTCCTATTCAGGGAATTAAGGAATGCTTCATCAACTAGGTGAATTTGAATTGCACCTTAAAGTTTGTGTAGAATTTTAACAGGAAAAGCTAGAAGGAAGAATCTGATAGGTGGTGAATATGACTTGTGTAAAGACTTGGAAATACTTTGGTTTCCTTTAAAGCCCTGAATAATTCAGCTTGACTAGAATTATGATACATATAGGGAAAGAGTTGGATAAAGTTGGACTAAAATTTAGGGACATATCATGGAAGGCCTTAAACGCCAGGCTAAGGAGTTTGACCTCTTGGTGAGGAAAGGAAAGTAGTTGAACATCAACTCTAGAAGAGAGATTTGGGATTTTAATAGAAAAATCTTTTTCTTTGCAGTGGGGATTAGGATGGGACTAAAATTACTCCTGTAGAATATGTTTAAATTTTATATATATATTCATATATTTTTCCCTTTTAGTTGGAGAGAACATTTTTCTCCTGAATCCAACATGGGCTGGCTCCCGGGAGCCAGACTCTACTACCTACATGTAGTTCGTATGCCTGCATGTTGCCTTCTTAGGATAAAGATGATAGATTTTAAGGAATCAGAAATGTGAGAGGTGATACTAATAAAAACAGTCAGCCATTCTCCCTCCACTTGCATGTTGAAACTGGAAACTAATCAGCTACTCTGTCCCTGGGCAGGTGTGACCACAGTTACATAGGTCTTTACTGTGATACAGTGTTCCTTACGCTAACAGACCATAAATTACTATTCCTTTTCATCGTATCAGATGAGGTCAAGTTAAAATGACATTTCACATGAGAGAAAAAACATACACATGCCTCCTAAGTTGCTCTGGGGTAAAAGACTATTGCTTACCAAAGGAAAGGGGAGCTGTTCTCATCGTATGGTTTGGGGACAAATTTCAAAATCCCATTTGCACTTTTTTCTGCACTGCACTTTAGTCATTTGGGAGACAAAGGAGAATGAAATTATTGGAAGAAACTTTTAAAAATCCCACTGTGGGTAACTGGTGGATCACAGTGCTAGAAATACCAACAAAACTAATATGTTCATTCATAATGATTTATTCTCTGTAGTTTTGGGGGTCTATTCTATCATCTCAAACCCCAAGAAAGGAACAGAAGAGGTTAGTTATAAGATGAGGAATTCCCATACTCATTACTTCTGCCCACTGCTTTCAGCTGTATTTATCAGGACAACCTTGCTAGGTAGAACTGTGCAATCAAACAAGAGCACTGCTTTGGAGGCAATTAAAGCAGGAAACTAGCTGAAAATAAAGACAAAAAAACCCACAGCAGTTATTGAATACCTGCTTTCAAATTATCAGGGTTTTCTTTTTGAAAAAAAGGTATGCACTTGTGTGTCTGTGTCTATGTGTGCCTGTTCTTCAAGGTGAATCAGTGTCACTGCAGATGGGTACATTATTATTTTTATAACCCCCAGTAAATATTACCCTGACAGGCTGTATTCAGTTGATATAGATATAAACACAGTATTGTGATTGGGGTTGATTTACAGGAAGGTGAATCTGGTTGATGAGCTTGTAAGGTCCCTTAATATGTGACAACTCTTAGCAGAAATTGGGTAGCTTTGGAAATGATGTTGTGAAGGAGGATTAGTAACATGTCAACAATATTTAAGTATTGTTATAGTTTACAAAATCCTTTCACATGTATTATCTTAGCTGTACCCTTCACTGTAGCACACAGAAGCATGAAAAAAAGATGTTAAGTCACCTTGCAAAGATCCTTACTAACCTGATGGCCCACTTGGAGTACCAAACCAATCCTTTAACAATAGCTGAAGGAGTTCTCTAACTTTGAAAAAGAGAAAAAGGATTTGTTTAAACTGGCAGAGCCCATTCTCTGGAGTGCACAGTGTACAGATTACCAAACAGTTAATTTAAAGTTAAGTACATATATCATAAATGACAATTATGATCAAGTAACTATGAAGTCAACTCCAATCTCTTTTCACCAGGGAATTGGCAAAACCCTTAACAGAATAGAGCTCTGGCCAGATTCTCTTCTTTAACTGAACTAGCTGTGTATCATTTGCTGATCCTTTCTGTCTACCATTGTCCTGTTTCCCAAATAAGTCACCTACTTGGATGAGGGGAGATACAAAGAAGAAATGTAGAGATCTCAGAGTTTCTGATGGAACTTACTTAAAGTTCAGAACAAGTTCAGATTTTCCATAATTATATCATGATGAGTCTAATGATTGCTCTTTTTAATTGGCTGGAGCACTGGCTCATAAAATACTACAGGTAAATCCACAGACTCTCTTAACTAGAAATCTGGCAATTAAGGTTTTACATTCTCTCCCCCACCCACTTAATTGACACTGCTTTCTACCTGGCCACCTCTGTACTTCAAATCACCAAAAGCTGGGATGGTATATTTTGCAGGAATATTAACAAGGTGGTCTAAAGCCATGGCATTCTACAACAGCATTTCTACCAGCTTAATCCTGAGAGTTTTCAGTTACTACAATAATCCTATTTCATTTCCCTACACAAATAGCTGCTATGTACTGGGCCCCTGGACCACAGTAGAAAGTAACCAAATTCTGCAGTGTGTCA
>NW_021703765.1:46080559-46083598 GCF_005190385.1 Monodon monoceros
TTGAAAAGTACTGTGCCTGTTACAGTCTACATTGAACTTTGTTTAAATCGAGGTAGACTTGGCCCAGGCTGGCACTTTACATTCAAAATTAACAATTGTCTTGAGCTTTATGAGTTTAGGAAACTTGCTTTAATAATTTGATTTTTAGCAAGGGAGAATTTTAGATCATCTAGTCTTAGGTGTTTTTTTAAGTGAAAGTGCAGAGACAAATCTTATTTGTTTTTGAGAGTTAAATGCATTATAGAGAACAAGGATGCTTCTGGATTCCTGTGAGTTTACTTTCTTTCTTGGGCAATAGACTAATCCCTCAACTCCACTAACTATTTGCTATAGAAAAACTAATTTCACTTCTGCCAATAAAGTTCTTGGACAAGTTTGATTTTCTCTTGATGAAAATTAATATTCTCTCTGTTTGCCCCTGCTCTTCTCTTTGCTAAGATACAGTAGAGGCTTATATTCTTTCACCCAGCTCATGATCAGGCCATATTTGTCCACAAAGAAGCTGGAAACTCCAGGTGGGCTGACCTTTCAATGGTATTATGCCACTGATGGGTTTAAACCATGTATTTTGAATGCCTTGTATTTAGTAGGTGAGCTGTTTTGACGATGGATTTTTATAGGCATTTAAAGATGCATTGAACAACAAAATACCAACATTTACTTCATTTTTCCCCCCTAGTCTTTACACAAAAATTTTTTTTCCCCTAGCATAGGGAAAAATTATTTTAATAGAATACTTTAAAAAAAAAAGGAGAAGGAAAACAAAAACCTCATAAGGCTGGGGTTTACAGTGTGTTCAAATTTTTGTTTTCTTTTTTACAGAAATGGAAATGGATCTTGCTTAGTGGAGTCTGGGGCTCCAAAAATTTCAGGGATAGTTATTCTATTTCACTAATGGGCTGAGTTTTTTGTTTTTGAAAGTCATCACAATTGAAGGAGCTTTGAATTCATGCGTAAGCAAAAACCAATTATGCTGAGACTTCCCTGGTGGCGCAGTGGTTAAGAATCCGCCTGCCAATGCAGGGGACACAGGTTCGTGCCCTGGTCCAGGAAGATCCTACATGCCACAGAGCAGCTAAGCCCCCGAGCCACAACTACTGAGCCTGTGCTCTGGAGCCCGCGAGCCACAACTACTGAGCCTGCGCCTAGAGCCCGTGCTTCACAACAAGAGAAGCCACCGCAATGAGAAGCCTGAGCACTGCAATGAAGAGTAGCCCCCGCTCGCTGCAACCAGAGAAAGTCCGCGCACAGCAACGAAGACTCAACGCAGCCAAAAATAAATTAATTAAATTATAAATTTTTTTAAAAAGGGAAGAAAGGGCTTCCCTGGTGGCGCAGTGGTTGAGAGTCTGCCTACCGATGCAGGGGACATGGGTTCGTGCCCTGGTCCGGGAAGATCCCACATGCCGCGGAGCGGCTGGGCCCGTGAGCCATGGCCGCTGAGCCTCCGCATCCGGAGCCTGTGCTCCGCAACGGGAGAGGCCACAACAGTGAGAGGCCCGCGTACGGCAAAAAAAAAAAAGGGAGAAAAACAAAAACCCAATTATGCTGAACAATTACCAGTAAATAGATTTTACTTGATCACAGTAGGCTAAATTTACCAAAGGCTTACCCATTAGGGTATTTGGGCATTGTTGGCAGGGTAACACCAGGCAGAATTGTCAGGTAGGATGTGTTTTCCAGGGAGGCAGTACCTTACAGGGAAGAGCGGGGGCTTAGGAGTCTGGCAGACCCTGGGTTTGGTCCTAGCTTAGGCACCTGCTGGCTGTATGATCTTAACATATTTTGCTGTCCCCTTACTCTGCTTTACTTTTCTTCTCAGCACTTATCACCATCTGCTAAACTATATATTCATTTTAATAATGTGTTATCTGTCTCCAAGTTCCCTGAGTTAGCACCACGAAAGCAGGGACTTTGTCTGTTTTGATTTTTGCAGTATTTCCAGGAGCAAGAAGAGTGCCACACATTTATAGTTCATGCTTGATAATTATTTGTTGAATGAATGAATGTCAGTTGGGAATAATCTTGCTTCGCTGGAATGGTGGGGTTAAATACCATGTATACACAACAACTAGCCAAATGTCCAGTAAACGGAAGTCTTCATTAAATATATGTTCCCTTTATCATTTCTCTCAAGTCTCATTGCCCTGTCTCTATTCTCCCTGTTTTGAAAATCCCTAACTTTTAGGCATCCAGCATTCAGGGAGCCCTTTCAAAACCTAAACACTAACAATGGGCATATATGGCTGATGAACTTTTCAGCAGTTTTGATTTTTTTCTTTAAACTTTTCTTCTTTTTTTAAAAACACTATGAGAATGTATGTTAATAAGGCATATATATAGTAAGAGAAAGACAAAGCTATTTTTATTTGGGAAAAAAAGAAAGGAAGAAAAATCGTTACTGCACTGACAATACAGAGACAACAAAGACATGGTTCTGGCCGTCTGTGAGCTCAGTCTCACCGAGGAGACAGTCGAGACATAGGAATCATCCAATGGACTGAGTGAAATGTTAGACACAGAGTGGTTGAGTGGCAGCCGGGGGAAACTGCTCCCTCACGTCCATCCCAGCGCCCTCCTGCCCCGCCTCTCACAGCTGCACGACTTTGGTCACCAGTTTTTCTTCCTTTAGTTGAGAAATAAGAGGATTAGACCTCTAAGTATCTTCAGGCTTTAAAATTCTTCCATCATTTTAAGGCCTGTGGGTATAAAGCAGTTACAAGTTTTCTGTCACTTCCAGCAAGCTTCTGGGCCACACTCTATCCACTGGTCTGCTCCCTGGAAACTAAAACCGTAGACATCACCTTTTATCCCCTTACCCCCAGCATGAAGCGAGAGAGGGAGAGATGGTAAAGTAAGATCTATCTGACAAAAATGAAAAATTCTGGGAAGAACAAACCACTTGCCTTCCCTTCTTGCTTAGGAGTTCATTCGAAGAACTTCTACATAGGATAAGTGTGTGAGTTCAGTGCCTGAGACCAGACTGGGGAGTTGAAGTTTTTATTAACAAGGTTTTATTAAATCTTTGAGATAATTGCA
>NW_021703765.1:46083698-46086753 GCF_005190385.1 Monodon monoceros
TTCTGCAGTGTGTCAGTTGAAAAGTACTGTGCCTGTTACAGTCTACAGTGAACTTTGTTTAAATCGAGGTAGACTTGGCCCAGGCTGGCACTTTACATTCAAAATTAACAATTGTCTTGAGTTTTATGAGTTTAGGAAACGTGCTTTAATAATTTGATTTTTAGCAAGGGAGAATTTTAGATCATCTAGTCTTAGGTGTTTTTTTAAGTGAAAGTGCAGAGACAAATCTTATTTGTTTTTGAGAGTTAAATGCATTATAGAGAACAAGGATGCTTCTGGATGCCTGTGAGTTTACTTTCTTTCTTGGGCAATAGACTAATCCCTCAACTCCACTAACTATTTGCTATAGAAAAACTAATTTCGCTTCTGCCAATAAAGTTCTTGGACAAGTTTGATTTTCTCTTGATGAAAATTAATATTCTCTCTGTTTGCCCCTGCTCTTCTCTTTGCTAAGGTACAGTAGAGGCTTATATTCTTTCACCCAGCTTGTGATCAGGCCATATTTGTCCACAAAGAAGCTGGAAACTCCAGGTGGGCTGACCTTTTCAATGGTATTATGCCACTGATGGGTTTAAACCATGTATTTTGAATGCCTTGTATTTAGTAGGTGAGATGTTTTGAAGATGGATTTTTATAGGCATTTAAAGATGCATTGAACAGCAAAATACCAACATTTACTTCATTTTCGCCCCCTACTCTTTACACAAAAATTTTTTTCCCTTGGCATAGAGAAAAATTGTTTTAACAGAATACTTTAAAAAAGAAAGGGAGAAGGAAAACAAAAACCTCATAAGACTGAGGTTTACAGTGTGTTCAAATTTTTGTTTTCTTTTTTACAGAAATGGAAATGGATCTTACCTGTACTTAATGGAGTCTGGGGCTCCAAAACTTTCAGGGGATAGTCATTCTATTTCACTTATGGGCTGAGTTTTTTGTTTTTGAAAGTCATCACAATTGAAGGAGCTTTGAATTCATGCATAAGCAAAACCCAGTTATTCTGGGACTTCCCTGGTGGCGCAGTGGTTAAGAATCCGCCTGCCAATGCAGGGGACACAGGTTCGTGCCCTGGTCCAGGAAAATCCCACATGCCGCAGAGCAGCTAAGCCCCTGAGCCACAACTACTGAGCCTGTGCTCTGGAGCCCGCGAGCCACAACTACTGAGCCTGTGCCTAGAGTCCGTGCTCCACAACAAGAGAAGCCACCGCAATGAGAAGCCCGAGCACTGCAATGAAAAGTAGCCCCCGCTCGCTGCAACCAGAGAAAGCCCGCGCAGAGCAACGAAGACTCAACGCAGCCAAAAATAAATTAAATAATAATTTTTCTTTAAAAAGGAAGAAAGGGCTTCCCTGGTGGCGCAGTGGTTGAGAGTCCGCCTGCCGATGCAGGGGACACGGGTTCGTGCCCCGGTCCGGGAAGATCCCACATGCCACGGAGCGGCTGGGCCTGTGAGCCATGGCCGCTGAGCCTGAGCATCCGGGGCATGTGCTCCGCAACGGGAGAGGCCGCAACAGTGAGAGGCCCGCGAATGGCAAAAAAAGGAACAACAAAAACCCTATTATGCTGAACAATTACCAGTAAATAGATTCTACTTGATCACAGTAGGCTAAATATACCAAAGGCTTACCCATTAGGATATTTGGGCGTTGTTGGCAGGGTAACACCAGGCAGAATTGTCAGGTAGGATGTGTTTTCCAGGGAGGCAGTACCTACAGGGAAGAGCGGGGCTTAGGATTCTGGCAGACCCTGGGTTTGGTCCTAGCTTAGGCACCTGCTGGCTGTATGATCTTGACATATTTTGCTATCCCCTTAACTCTGCTTTACTTTTCTTCTCAGCACTTACCACCATCTGCTAAACTATATATTCATTTTAATAATGTGTTATCTGTCTCCCCTAAGTTCCCTGAATTAGCACCACAAAAGCAGGGACTTCGCCTGTTTTGATTTTTGCAGTATTTCCAGGAGCAAGAATAGTGCCAAACATTTATAGTTCATGCTTGATAATTATTTGTTGAATGAATGAATGTCAGTTGGGAATAATAATTTTGCTTCACTGGGTTGGTAGGGTTAAATACTATGTATACACAACAACTAGCCAAATGTCCAGTAAACAGAAGTCTTCATTAAATATATGTTCCCTTTATCTTTTCTCTCAAGTCTCATTGCCTTCTCTCTATTCTCCCTGTTTTGAAAATCCCTAACTTTTAGGCATCCAGCATTCAGGTAGCCCTTTCAAAACCTAAACACTAACAATGAGCATATATGGCTGATGAACTTTTCAGCAGTTTTGATTTTTTTCTTTAAACTCTTCTTCTTTTTTTAAAAACACTATGAGAATGTGTGTTAATAAGGCATATATATAGTAAGAGAAAGACAAAGCTATTTTATTGGGGAAAAAAAGAAAGGAAGAAAAATCTTTACTGCACTGACAATACAGAGACAACAAAGACATGGTTCTGGCCGTCTGTGAGCTCAGTCTCACCGAGGAGACAGTTGAGAAATAGGAATCATCCAATGGACTGAGTGAAATGTTAGACACAGAGTGGTTGAGTGGCAGCTGGGGGAAACTGCTCCCTCATGTCCATCCCAGCGCCCCCCTGCCCCGCCTCCCACAGCTGCACGACTTTGGCCACCAGTTCTTCTTCTTTTAGTTGAGAAATAAGAGGATTAGACCTCTAAGTATCTTCAGGCTTTAAAATTCTTCCATCATTTTAAGGCCTGTGGGTATAAAGCAGTTACAAGTGTTCTGTCACTTCCAGCAAGTTTCTGGGACACACTATATCCACTGGTCTGCTCCCTGGAAACTAAAACCGTAGACATCACCTTTTATCCCCTTACCCCCAGCATGAAGCGAGAGAGGGAGAGATGGTAAAGTAAGATCTATCTGATAAAAATGAAAAATTCTGGGAAGAACAAACCACTTGCCTTCCCTTCTTGCTTAGGAGTTCATTCGAAGAACTTCTACATAGGATAAGTGTGTGAGTTCAGTGCCTGAGACCAGACTGGGGAGGTGAAGTTTTTATTAACAAGGTTTTATTAAATCTTTGAGATAATTGCA